>NC_045673.1:32977672-33014931 GCF_003331165.1 Xiphophorus hellerii | reverse complement strand
TTTAAACCTTAAAGTTTAAACCTTAAAGTTTAAACCTTAAAGTTTAAACCTTAAAGTTTAAACCTTAAAGTTTAAACCTTAAAGTTTAAACCTTAAAGTTTAAACCTTAAAGTTTAAACCTTAAAGTTTAAACCTTAAAGTTTAAACCTTAAAGTTTAAACCTTAAAGTTTAAACCTTAAAGTTTAAACCTTAAAGTTTAAACCTTAAAGTTTAAACCTTAAAGTTTAAACCTTAAAGTTTAAACCTTAAAGTTTAAACCTTAAAGTTTAAACCTTAAAGTTTAAACCTTAAAGTTTAAACCTTAAAGTTTAAACCTTAAAGTTTAAACCTTAAAGTTTAAACCTTAAAGTTTAAACCTTAAAGTTTAAACCTTAAAGTTTAAACCTTAAAGTTTAAACCTTAAAGTTTAAACCTTAAAGTTTAAACCTTAAAGTTTAAACCTTAAAGTTTAAACCTTAAAGTTTAAACCTTAAAGTTTAAACCTTAAAGTTTAAACCTTAAAGTTTAAACCTTAAAGTTTAAACCTTAAAGTTTAAACCTTAAAGTTTAAACCTTAAAGTTTAAACCTTAAAGTTTAAACCTTAAAGTTTAAACCTTAAAGTTTAAACCTTAAAGTTTAAACCTTAAAGTTTAAACCTTAAAGTTTAAACCTTAAAGTTTAAACCTTAAAGTTTAAACCTTAAAGTTTAAACCTTAAAGTTTAAACCTTAAAGTTTAAACCTTAAAGTTTAAACCTTAAAGTTTAAACCTTAAAGTTTAAACCTTAAAGTTTAAACCTTAAAGTTTAAACCTTAAAGTTTAAACCTTAAAGTTTAAACCTTAAAGTTTAAACCTTAAAGTTTAAACCTTAAAGTTTAAACCTTAAAGTTTAAACCTTAAAGTTTAAACCTTAAGTTTAAACCTTAAAGTTTAAACCTTAAAGTTTAAACCTTAAAGTTTAAACCTTAAAGTTTAAACCTTAAAGTTTAAACCTTAAAGTTTAAACCTTAAAGTTTAAACCTTAAAGTTTAAACCTTAAAGTTTAAACCTTAAAGTTTAAACCTTAAAGTTTAAACCTTAAAGTTTAAACCTTAAAGTTTAAACCTTAAAGTTTAAACCTTAAAGTTTAAACCTTAAAGTTTAAACCTTAAAGTTTAAACCTTAAAGTTTAAACCTTAAAGTTTAAACCTTAAAGTTTAAACCTTAAAGTTTAAACCTTAAAGTTTAAACCTTAAAGTTTAAACCTTAAAGTTTAAACCTTAAAGTTTAAACCTTAAAGTTTAAACCTTAAAGTTTAAACCTTAAAGTTTAAACCTTAAAGTTTAAACCTTAAAGTTTAAACCTTAAAGTTTAAACCTTAAAGTTTAAACCTTAAAGTTTAAACCTTAAAGTTTAAACCTTAAAGTTTAAACCTTAAAGTTTAAACCTTAAAGTTTAAACCTTAAAGTTTAAACCTTAAAGTTTAAACCTTAAAGTTTAAACCTTAAAGTTTAAACCTTAAAGTTTAAACCTTAAAGTTTAAACCTTAAAGTTTAAACCTTAAAGTTTAAACCTTAAAGTTTAAACCTTAAAGTTTAAACCTTAAAGTTTAAACCTTAAAGTTTAAACCTTAAAGTTTAAACCTTAAAGTTTAAACCTTAAAGTTTAAACCTTAAAGTTTAAACCTTAAAGTTTAAACCTTAAAGTTTAAACCTTAAAGTTTAAACCTTAAAGTTTAAACCTTAAAGTTTAAACCTTAAAGTTTAAACCTTAAAGTTTAAACCTTAAAGTTTAAACCTTAAAGTTTAAACCTTAAAGTTTAAACCTTAAAGTTTAAACCTTAAAGTTTAAACCTTAAAGTTTAAACCTTAAAGTTTAAACCTTAAAGTTTAAACCTTAAAGTTTAAACCTTAAAGTTTAAACCTTAAAGTTTAAACCTTAAAGTTTAAACCTTAAAGTTTAAACCTTAAAGTTTAAACCTTAAAGTTTAAACCTTAAAGTTTAAACCTTAAAGTTTAAACCTTAAAGTTTAAACCTTAAAGTTTAAACCTTAAAGTTTAAACCTTAAAGTTTAAACCTTAAAGTTTAAACCTTAAAGTTTAAACCTTAAAGTTTAAACCTTAAAGTTTAAACCTTAAAGTTTAAACCTTAAAGTTTAAACCTTAAAGTTTAAACCTTAAAGTTTAAACCTTAAAGTTTAAACCTTAAAGTTTAAACCTTAAAGTTTAAACCTTAAAGTTTAAACCTTAAAGTTTAAACCTTAAAGTTTAAACCTTAAAGTTTAAACCTTAAAGTTTAAACCTTAAAGTTTAAACCTTAAAGTTTAAACCTTAAAGTTTAAACCTTAAAGTTTAAACCTTAAAGTTTAAACCTTAAAGTTTAAACCTTAAAGTTTAAACCTTAAAGTTTAAACCTTAAAGTTTAAACCTTAAAGTTTAAACCTTAAAGTTTAAACCTTAAAGTTTAAACCTTAAAGTTTAAACCTTAAAGTTTAAACCTTAAAGTTTAAACCTTAAAGTTTAAACCTTAAAGTTTAAACCTTAAAGTTTAAACCTTAAAGTTTAAACCTTAAAGTTTAAACCTTAAAGTTTAAACCTTAAAGTTAAACCTTAAAGTTTAACCTTAAAGTTTAAAACCTTAAAGTTTAAACCTTAAAGTTTAAACCTTAAAGTTTAAACCTTAAAGTTTAAACCTTAAAGTTTAAACCTTAAAGTTTAACCTTATTTAGCCTTAAAGTTTAACCTTAAAGTTTAAACCTTAAGTTTAAAACCTTAAAGTTTAAACCTTAAAGTTTAAACCTTAAAGTTTAAAACCTTAAAGTTTAAACCTTAAAGTTTAACTTAAAGTTTAAACCTTAAAGTTTAAACCTTAAGTTTAACCTTAACGTTTAAACCTTAAAGTTTAAACCTTAAAGTTTAAACCTTAAAGTTTAAACCTTAAAGTTTAAACCTTAAAGTTTAAACCTTAAAGTTTAAACCTTAAAGTTTAAACCTTAAAGTTTAAACCTTAAGTTTAAACCTTAAAGTTTAAACCTTAAAGTTTAAACCTTAAGTTTAACCTTAAAGTTTAAACCTTAAGTTTAAACCTTAAAGTTTAACTTAAAGTTTAACACTTAAAGTTTAACCTTAAGTTTAAACCTTAAAGTTTAAACCTTAAAGTTTAAACCTTAAAGTTTAAACCTTAAAGTTTAAACCTTAAAGTTTTAAACCTTAAAGTTTAAACCTTAAAGTTTAACCTTAAAGTTTAAACCTTAAAGTTTTAAACCTTAAAGTTTAAACCTTAAAGTTTAAACCTTAAGTTTAAACCTTAAAGTTTAAACCTTAAAGTTTAAACCTTAAAGTTTAAACCTTAAAGTTTAAACCTTAAAGTTTAAACCTTAAAGTTTAAACCTTAAAGTTTAAACCTTAAAGTTTAAACCTTAAAGTTTAAACCTTAAAGTTTAAACCTTAAAGTTTAAACCTTAAGTTTAAACCTTAAAGTTTAAACCTTAAAGTTTTAAACCTTAAGTTTAAACCTTAAAGTTTAAACCTTAAAGTTTAAACCTTACAGTTTAAACCTTAAAGTTTAAACCTAAGTTTAAACCTTCAAGTTTAAACCTTAAAGTTTAAACCTTAAAGTTTAAACCTTAAGTTTAAACCTTAAAGTTTAAACCTTAAAGTTTAAACCTTAAAGTTTAAACCTTAAAGTTTAAACCTTAAAGTTTAACCTTAAAGTTTAAACCTTAAAGTTTAAACCTTAAAGTTTAAACCTTAAAGTTTAAACCTTAAAGTTTAAACCTTAAAGTTTAAACCTTAAAGTTTAAACCTTAAAGTTTAAACCTTAAAGTTTAAACCTTAAAGTTTAAACCTTAAAGTTTAAACCTTAAAGTTTAAACCTTAAAGTTTAAACCTTAAAGTTTAACCTTAAAGTTTAAAACCTTAACTTAAAGTTTAAACCTTAAGTTTAAACCCTTAAAGTTTAAACCTTAAAGTTTAAACCTTAAAGTTTAAACCTAAGTTTAACCTTAAAGTTTAAACCTTAAAGTTAAACCTTAAAGTTTAAACCTTAAAGTTTAACCTTAAAGTTTAAACCTTAAAGTTTAAACCTTAAAGTTTAAAACCTTAAAGTTTAAACCTTAAAGTTTAAACCTTAAAGTTTAAACCTTAAAGTTTAAACCTTAAAGTTTAAACCTTAAAGTTTAAACCTTAAAGTTTAAACCTTAAGTTTAAACCTTAAGTTAACCTTAAAGTTTAAACCTTAAAGTTTAAAACCTTAAAGTTTAAACCTTAAAGTTTAAACCTTAAAGTTTAAACCTTAAAGTTTAAACCTTAAAGTTTAAACCTTAAAGTTTAAACCTTAG
Source organism: Xiphophorus hellerii (assembly GCF_003331165.1). Lineage (NCBI taxonomy): Eukaryota > Metazoa > Chordata > Actinopteri > Cyprinodontiformes > Poeciliidae > Xiphophorus > Xiphophorus hellerii. The sequence continues at coordinate 33,010,633 of NC_045673.1, read as the reverse complement.
TTTAAACCTTAAGTTTAAACCTTAAAGTTTAAACCTTAAAGTTTAAACCTTAAGTAAATAAGTTAAACCTTTAAAGTTTAAACCTAAAGTTTAAACCTTAAAGTTTAACCTTAAAGTTTAAACCTTAAAGTTTAAACCTTAAAGTTTTAAACCTTAAAGTTTAAACCTTAAAGTTTAAACCTTAAAGTTTAACCTTAAAGTTTAAACCTTAAAGTTTAAACCTTAAAGTTTAAACCTTAAAGTTTAAACCTTAAAGTTTAAAAACCTTAAGTAACCTTAAAGTTTAAACCTTAAAGTTTAAACCTTAAAGTTTAAACCTTAAAGTTTAAACCTTAAAGTTTAAACCTTAAAGTTAACCTTAAGTTAACCTTAAAGTTTAAACCTTAAAGTTTAAACCTTAAGTTTAAACCTTAAAGTTTAAACCTTAAAGTTAAACCTTAAAGTTTAAACCTTAAAGTTTAAACCTTAAAGTTTAAACCTTAAAGTTTAAACCTTAAAGTTTAAACCTTAAAGTTTAAACCTTAAAGTTTAAACCTTAAAGTTTAAACCTTAAAGGTTTAAACCTTAAAGTTTAAACCTTACAGTTTAAACCTTAAAGTTTAAACCTTAAAGTTTAAACCTTAAAGTTTAAACCTTAAAGTTTAAACCTTAAGTTTAAACCTTAAAGTTTAAACCTTAAAGTTTAAACCTTAAAGTTTAAACCTTAAAGTTTAAACCTTAAAGTTTAAACCTTAAAGTTTAAACCTTAAAGTTTAAACCTTAAAGTTTAAACCTTAAAGTTTAAACCTTAAAGTTTAAACCTTAAAGTTTAAACCTTAAAGTTTAAACTTTAAAGTTTAAACCTTAAAGTTTAAACCTTAAAGTTTAAACCTTAAAGTTTAAACCTTAAAGTTTAAACCTTAAAGTTTAAACCTTAAAGTTTAAACCTTAAAGTTTAACTTAAAGTTTAACCTTAAAGTTTAAACCTTAAAGTTTAAACCTTTAAAGTTTAAACCTTAAAGTTTAAACTTAAAGTTTAAACCTTAAAGTTTAAACCTTAAAGTTTAAACCTTAAAGTTTAACCTTAAGTTTAAACCTTAAAGTTTAAACCTTAAAGTTTAAACCTTAAAGTTTAAACCTTAAAGTTTAAACCTCTTAAAGTTTAAACCTTAAAGTTTAAACCTTAAAGTTTAAACCTTAAAGTTTAAACCTTAAAGTTTAAACCTTAAAGTTTAAACCTTAAAGTTTAAACCTTAAAGTTTAAACCTTAAAGTTTAAACCTTAAAGTTTAAACCTTAAAGTTTAAACCTTAAAGTTTAAACCTTAAAGTTTAAACCTTAAAGTTTAAACCTTAAAGTTTAAACCTTAAAGTTTAAACCTTAAAGTTTAAACCTTAAAGTTTAAACCTTAACGTTTAAACCTTAAAGTTTAAACCTTAAAGTTTAAACCTTAAAGTTTAAACCTTAAAGTTAAACCTTAAAGTTTAAACCTTAAGTTTAAACCTTAAAGTTTAAACCTTAAAGTTTAAACCTTAAAGTTTAAACCTTAAAGTTTAAACCTTAAAGTTTAAACCTTAAAGTTTAAACCTTAAAGTTTAAACCTTAAAGTTTAAACCTTAAAGTTTAAACCTTAAAGTTTAAACCTTAAAGTTTAAACCTTAAAGTTTAAACCTTAAAGTTTAAACCTTAAAGTTTTAAACCTTAAAGTTTAAACCTTAAAGTTTAAACCTTAAAGTTTAAACCTTAAAGTTTAAACCTTAAAGTTTAACCTTAAAGTTTAAACCTTAAAGTTTAAACCTTAAAGTTTAAACCTTAAAGTTTAAACCTTAAAGTTTAAACCTTAAAGTTTAAACCTTAAAGTTTAAACCTTAAGTTTAAACCTTAAAGTTTAAACCTTAAAGTTTAAACCTTAAAGTTTAAACCTTAAAGTTTAAACCTTAAAGTTTAAACCTTAAAGTTTAAACCTTAAAGTTTAAACCTTAAAGTTTAAACCTTAAAGTTTAAACCTTAAAGTTTAAACCTTAAAGTTTAAACCTTAAAGTTTAAACCTTAAAGTTTAAACCTTAAAGTTTAAACCTTAAAGTTTAAACCTTAAAGTTTAAACCTTAAAGTTTAACCTTAAAGTTTAAACCTTAAAGTTTAAACCTTAAAGTTTAAACCTTAAAGTTTAAACCTTAAAGTTTAAACCTTAAAGTTTAAACCTTAAAGTTTAAACCTTAAAGTTTAAACCTTAAAGTTTAAACCTTAAAGTTTAAACCTTAAAGTTTAAACCTTAAAGTTTAAACCTTAAAGTTTAAACCTTAAAGTTTAAACCTTAAAGTTTAAACCTTAAAGTTTAAACCTTAAAGTTTAAACCTTAAAGTTTAAACCTTAAAGTTTAAACCTTAAAGTTTAAACCTTAAAGTTTAAACCTTAAAGTTTAAACCTTAAAGTTTAAACCTTAAAGTTTAAACCTTAAAGTTTAAACCTTAAAGTTTAAACCTTAAAGTTTAAACCTTAAAGTTTAAACCTTAAAGTTTAAACCTTAAAGTTTAAACCTTAAAGTTTAAACCTTAAAGTTTAAACCTTAAAGTTTAAACCTTAAAGTTTAAACCTTAAGTTTAAACCTTAAAGTTTAAACCTTAAAGTTTAAACCTTAAAGTTTAAACCTTAAAGTTTAAACCTTAAAGTTTAAACCTTAAAGTTTAAACCTTAAAGTTTAAACCTTAAAGTTTAAACCTTAAAGTTTAAACCTTAAAGTTTAAACCTTAAAGTTTAAACCTTAAAGTTTAAACCTTAAAGTTTAAACCTTAAAGTTTAAACCTTAAAGTTTAAACCTTAAAGTTTAAACCTTAAAGTTTAAACCTTAAAGTTTAAACCTTAAAGTTTAAACCTTAAAGTTTAAACCTTAAAGTTTAAACCTTAAAGTTTAAACCTTAAAGTTTAAACCTTAAAGTTACCTTAAAGTTTAAACCTTAAAGTTTAAACCTTAAAGTTTAAACCTTAAAGTTTAAACCTTAAAGTTTAAACCTTAAAGTTTAAACCTTAAAGTTTAAACCTTAAAGTTTAAACCTTAAAGTTTAAACCTTAAAGTTTAAACCTTAAAGTTTAAACCTTAAAGTTTAAACCTTAAAGTTTAAACCTTAAAGTTTAAACCTTAAAGTTTAAACCTTAAAGTTTAAACCTTAAAGTTTAAACCTTAAAGTTTAAACCTTAAAGTTTAAACCTTAAAGTTTAAACCTTAAAGTTTAAACCTTAAAGTTTAAACCTTAAAGTTTAAACCTTAAAGTTTAAACCTTAAAGTTTAAACCTTAAAGTTTAAACCTTAAAGTTTAAACCTTAAAGTTTAAACCTTAAAGTTTAAACCTTAAAGTTTAAACCTTAAAGTTTAAACCTTAAAGTTTAAACCTTAAAGTTTAAACCTTAAAGTTTAAACCTTAAAGTTTAAACCTTAAAGTTTAAACCTTAAAGTTTAAACCTTAAAGTTTAAACCTTAAAGTTTAAACCTTAAAGTTTAAACCTTAAAGTTTAAACCTTAAAGTTTAAACCTTAAAGTTTAAACCTTAAAGTTTAAACCTTAAAGTTTAAACCTTAAAGTTTAAACCTTAAAGTTTAAACCTTAAAGTTTAAACCTTAAAGTTTAAACCTTAAAGTTTAAACCTTAAAGTTTAAACCTTAAAGTTTAAACCTTAAAGTTTAAACCTTAAAGTTTAAACCTTAAAGTTTAAACCTTAAAGTTTAAACCTTAAAGTTTAAACCTTAAAGTTTAAACCTTAAAGTTTAAACCTTAAAGTTTAAACCTTAAAGTTTAAACCTTAAAGTTTAAACCTTAAAGTTTAAACCTTAAAGTTTAAACCTTAAAGTTTAAACCTTAAAGTTTAAACCTTAAAGTTTAAACCTTAAAGTTTAAACCTTAAAGTTTAAACCTTAAAGTTTAAACCTTAAAGTTTAAACCTTAAAGTTTAAACCTTAAAGTTTAAACCTTAAAGTTTAAACCTTAAAGTTTAAACCTTAAAGTTTAAACCTTAAAGTTTAAACCTTAAAGTTTAAACCTTAAAGTTTAAACCTTAAAGTTTAAACCTTAAAGTTTAAACCTTAAAGTTTAAACCTTAAAGTTTAAACCTTAAAGTTTAAACCTTAAAGTTTAAACCTTAAAGTTTAAACCTTAAAGTTTAAACCTTAAAGTTTAAACCTTAAAGTTTAAACCTTAAAGTTTAAACCTTAAAGTTTAAACCTTAAAGTTTAAACCTTAAAGTTTAAACCTTAAAGTTTAAACCTTAAAGTTTAAACCTTAAAGTTTAAACCTTAAAGTTTAAACCTTAAAGTTTAAACCTTAAAGTTTAAACCTTAAAGTTTAAACCTTAAAGTTAGGTTTTGCACAGCAGTACTATTCCTTAAAAAATAGTAAAGTACATTTATATTTTTCAGCATTGAAGGGTTTAAATGTGCACACTTGTTAAAACTACAAGATATTCACTTTAAGAAAAGTTGTATGAACCTATACTCCAATTTTCTCACCACCATGAGCTCACATTTTAGAACTGTAACTTAAGGGGCCATGTACAAATATATGTGGAACGTAACCTCCTATCACCCGGCATCCACATGAGGTCATTTTACTGCCACATGTTAGTTGTAGACTAGAAAACATTACAGGGGACAGCCAAAATGGGTGATTGCAGAAGCCAAAGTTCCCATGGAAGCATCTGATCCAAACAGTATTCTGGTAAAAAAAAAAAAAAAAAAAAAAGGTAGTGGCACAGGGTTAGCATGCCACTACTTGCATAATTACCTAACCCTGCAAGAAGACACCTCACAAAGACGTCAAACTGAAATAAGTGACCATCTCACAACCCAGTATTGTCCATATATACAACTCCAAGATGGGTGTAATTGACCTTATGAGTTGCTACCACACAAGTGGCAAAAAATGGAAATTGAGGGTACTAATTAAGGATCTTGCTATAGCCAATAGCTGGCTGTTGTACTGCAAAGACCAATGTGTGACACACAAAGAAGAGCATCATGCTTTTCTGCATGGAAGCTGCCAAAATGGTCTTGGGCCTCACATGGGCTTGTGAGGCTATAGAAGATTGGACTGCATTCAAGACTCCCGAGTCACCTTTCCCACGTGCTATCCGTTAACACTGCAAGGTTAACATGCAGCATGCTCTGCATTGATTGATTCTCTGCTGGTCTGGTTTGTGTAGAGTACTGGGAGTCTGCTTGGTGGGGCACCGACTCACCTTTATCAAGCTAGCCAAAATGAACTGCGCACCAGATTGGTATGGCTCCCCGTGTCATAACGCTAACCAGGAGGATGAGCATTAGCAGTCATACCAAGTCATCATCACCCAGCCATTGTCCCAAGGAAGAAGAACCTGGACCAGCTGCTGCTTTCCAGATCTCTAGACACTTGCTGGGGTTCAAACCATCATCCCTGAAACGAAACCAAAGAGCCATTCTAGTGCCATCATACACCGCAAGACCTCTAGAATGCTCCGTTGTAACTCCATGACCACATTAATAGGTAAGGGTACTTACCCAAAGCAGCCAGCAGGTGGTTTTTCTTTTTCAAGCTCGCAGCAGGCAACAGTTCAACAATAAACACCCTATTCTGACTCATGGTGCTGATTTTCTACAAGTTTCCAAATTCATTCTAAGTCATCTAGTTTGATAGAGGAGTTCATTTTGATGAAAACAGTATATGGTTTGTTAGGGGTTGCAGCAAAAACAGCTGAACTAGAAGCTAAAATATGAAGCCCCACCATGCAATGCATTCTGGGTTTTTTAAAGTCCATTTCTGATGTTCAGAACCGTGATAATACACATTTCTGGCACCTAGCAGGAGCTCAACAATGAAATCAGAAGCTGAGCTGTGATTTCTGTCTTCAAAACAGAGTTTGAAGACAAATAAAACAAAATAAAACTTGGTTAAAATATCAGACTTTTAAAACCAAATTCAAGCCCCTTCAGAGAAGCATTAAGATAAAACTCCATCATCCAACAGTTATCACTGAGATGACTTTTTAAAGCTGAGCTGAGTTCATTCCAATAACATGAGTTTATTGGAATGAACTCATGTTTATTCCAATAAACATGAATGAACATGAGTTCATCTGTTCCTTTTTACTCCTTAAAAAGTAAAAGGAGAGAAAATCTGTTTAAACATATTTACTTTTAAGGCCAATTCCTGGTGAGCCGAGCAGCATTGAGGCAAAACTCCTTCATTCAACAGAAACTCAGACGAGGTTTTAAAGCTCAGCTGATTTATTTAAAAGATTGAGCTAAAAAAGCAAATCAAAATGTAGTGAAACCTGGTTGAGGTAAGAGGCCACTGAAGTTAGGGTTAAGTCCCAGCGCGATAAGACGTTCCTAGCCAGACTTTGACTAGGTCGAAAAATGAACGGGAGTCTATGGCAGCTACATGAAAGGAATGGGCTAGGACCACCAAACATGGCGGGGACCTGCAGAGGGTTGGAGGGAGAATACGAATCAAGTTTGGTCAAATGAGCACTTCTTTTTGTACTTCACCAATTTTCCATTCTGTGCTCCACCCAGGTCCGTTTAACAGTTTCAGGACCTGACCAGCACCCCTCAGCATCATTTGCTTGAGAAATAATGAGATTTGGAACCTATTGGAACTTCTTCATCGTGCTTGAACAACCAGAGACTGTCAGGATCTGCAGCTTCAGCAGTTCCTCTGGTTTCCTTCTAGGTGGCGTTCGAGAGCTCGCCCGCGTATTCACACACCCTCTCCACAGGTGTGTTTCGGCACACCTGTGGATCATCAGCGGGAGCATATTAGGAGCGGGTTCCCGGCACTTCGTCGCCAGAGTGTTGTCGCCTTTGTGGTACATCTGGTCCTGAGATCTCTAGAAAGATATCCAGTCTGTTTCGCACGCTTACCTGTCCTGTACCTTTCTGTGATTCCTAGGCTCCCTGTTGTCTGGACACTCCATGCGAAGTACGGGATTTGCAGTTCCATCCGCCGAGCTCCCTGACGAGTTACGCCCACCTACCAGCTGTTCGATCACACCGGTCCGCTCCTGATCAGACGCTCCTGCATTACACACCAATTGTCTTTTGTAAATAAATCTTTAATCTGATCTCCTGAGAGAGTCTTTGCATGTGGGTTCGGAGAGTTCAAAACAACATGACAGAGACCAGATGAAGAACCAGACAGGTCCAACTGATGACTTTAGGAGCAACTGTCGTGGCCATTTATGCTAAGGTTTTGTAGTTTATCATTTCTACCAATTTTGTTTTGTTCTTTGGGTAGTTGGAATATATTTAAGTTAATTTAGAATCAAAATTTGTCATTAATTTTTATATTTGGAATTGTTTAATTTACGTTGTTAATTGTTAGACCCTCCCACCAATTTAAGTAATTAATTAAGAACACACCGGGTGCTGGGTGGATTGTTTGGTGGATGTCTGGTGTGGACGGGAGGTTTGGTAGAATGATTTTTTTTTTTTGAACACTTGTTTACACCTTCAAACATTAAATTGAGATTATTTTTCATTTCAACTAAGTTACAAGACCTTTATTTCTACTTTTGCAATAAATGAATCGAGTCAAAGTGCGTACAAATCCCAAACCGCCTGTTACCACCCACAGCCTTTATTGGAGTTTTTATTTTTTGCTTTTTTGGAACGAAAGGCTGCGACAAGCAACTTTATTTCAGATGTATGGTGCATCAGAACCAACTCCTCCTGGTACCAGGTAACAACTGAGCCGGGCCGGGTGGGATCACAGCTTTCATGGTTGCACAGAAAGAAGGAAAGAAAAGGAATATTTAATAGCTGAAGCAAAAAGAGCAACAGCTCTTTAAACCTTAAAGTTTAAACTAAGGGTACCTAGGTTGAGGGAGAGACTCTCCTCTCAGGCAAAAAGTGTGAGAAGAAGACGCAGAATGTACAAGACAAGTTTATTTATTATATGTGTACACAATCAGCTGCATAAAAAATACACAAAGATTTTTTAAAAACTTTATTTGGTCGTTAAACACCCAGCAACCCACATTACATTAGAAGAATTATGAAAATCAAACATGAACCAATCAGCACATTATCCCAGTGATTCTCTGAGGTTTGAATAAATCAGTAAAATCACAGTAAAGAGCCTGAAGTTCTCTAGAAAACTCAAAACATGAAATATGGAGTTAAAAAAGTAAAAACCAAAACAAACTGAGAGAAATTAAAGCTGAGAATCAATGATGACGTAAAACTTCAAGATTTAGCTTTTACAATGAACATAAAATATATAAAATCTTTATTTTCCAGGTTCCACATGTTTCTGAAAACTGCTCTAAGATCAGAGTTTCTGTAGGACATCCAGTTCTAAACTGGTTAAACTGGTTTCTCTGATGGAAGCTGAAGTTTCGCTGCAGTTTCCAGTGAAGCATCTTTTTATCTGTGGAGCTTTGAGGAACATTTTCATGTCAGCAGAAGGACGAAGCAGCAGAGAAAAGAGGTTTGAAGTGTCTTTCATGGCTTCAAAGCTGAACTGAAAATGATTCCCATGTTTCCATTCTCAGACCATTTCTGGTTCCAGGATGAAAATGAATCAGAGAGAAAAAAGATCAACTTTCCAGTTGAATCCAGTTCAGATCAAAACTCCACGAAGCCTCTAAATGGAGCCCAGTTTGAATTGGATCTTTATTGATCCAAAGAGACAAACAATAAATGACAGACACGAGAAAATAAACGGGAGGAAAACCTTGGAGGTCAGAGGTCATCATCATGATCCAGTCAGAGTCTCTTTAGACTCAAACTGCTGCAGCTTCAACCTCTGAGGATCAGCAGGACACTGAGACCATTCTCTACTTCACAGAGATCAGAACCTGCAGAGAGAAGAAGGAAGGAGAGAGCAGATCAGTGAGTGTTTCCAGCCTCTCTCCAGCAGCAGTCAGTGACGCAGCACATCCAGTAGATGGTTTCCAGGCTGCAGTCAGACTGATCTCAGAGCTGTGACCAGGATGAACCCGATCAGTTGTTTCCTGTTGAGCTGAGAGAGCAAACAGATCTGAGATCAGATCTGCTGCTGCCACAGTTTGATGGATGAGGACCACTGTCTCTAGACATGTTGGACGGCTGGAGTCCAGCTGGACTTCCTGGAGACATGGACACAGCAACAACACTCATCTTCACACCAACACAAACGCAGGAACACAGCAAGCTGCTGCTCCTCTGATTGGCTGATTGCTGTCTCTGTGTCCAATCAGGAAGCCTGAACCATTCTCCTCCCACTGAGAAGCTGCAGCTTTAAGAGAGTTTGTAGAAATCTGCTGTCAGAGTTTGTTGGTTCTGATCAGGAGGAAACCAGAACCACAGCTCCATGAAGCCAGCAGCTTGGTTCTGAAGGAGAACCGGGCCACACACACACGCACTGTCAAGAAAATCCGAGCTCATCCCACTTCCCCATGCTGGAGATTTTAGTTTAGCAGTAATAAAAAAATAAAGTTATCTTTAAAAGGAATCACTCAAGTGACATCTAGGCCCAGCAGTAGACTTAAGTGTCAATAAAATAAATCTGGTTGTGTGTGTTGTTTTGTCTCATGCAAACTTTGCTTTAATTCTACTTTTTTCTATCTAATCATAAGAAATCATAGTCAGACAGAGAGAGTCATTAAACAGGAAAAGCAGGTTTCCTGGAAAAAGAGGAAGAAAGTTTCCAGCCTGCAGATTTATAAATATAGCTGAGACTATTTCTTATTTTAAAGCATGAAAGTTAAAGAAGAAAATCTAAACATTTTGAGTAATTTGATAAGATTCAAAGTAAAATATTTATATTAATATTGGTTTACTTGTAATAATATTTACACGAACATTTGTGGGAACACTTATAAGAAAAACAAGTAACTGTAACTTTAGTATCAAATAATTAGAATCATGGATTATTCTTGGTTTCTTTTCAGAAAAACATCTGTAATAACTCACATTAGGATTATAATAAGTATAATTAATAAGTTATGGTTATAAAATCATAAATGAATGATAAATCAGAGAAGCTGAAGAAAATAAATGTGATATAAGTTATGGTTATAAAATTATAAATGAATGCTAGATCAGAGAAGCTAAAAGAAAATAAATGTGATATAAATGTGATTTTGACATTGAACTTGAAATGGTGTAAAAGGTGTAACTGCAATTAAACATCACTGATATGTTGTAGGTAGATGGTAGGTGAAAGGTGAACGGTTAAGGGAAAAAGGGGAACTAACAGGAGAGCAGAGATGATCAACGCCTTATTTAGGTAAAAGGTTGTGCAGGCAATGGACAGGAGGTTGAGCAACTCTGAGACATTAGCACAGACATCAGGACATAATGTCTGAAGGACAGTGATGGATGTGAGGTCATCTGTCTAAGCAGACAGCCAATGAAAACGCACCAAAAGGGTGGATAAACCCTATATAAGGTGGGTGCAAAAGAGGAACCTTTCGTTGGATCCTCCGGGCAGCTTCGAGCCAAGAGATGGACAAAGAACTCTGCAGCTGAAGAAGAGCCGGGGCCACAGAGCCGAAGACTGACCTTCTCATGGAGACCAACCCGTCAGCCCTGCAACATGTGGCTTCAAATCGCACTTCTCTCATCGGCTGGGTTCAGACCCCAAAGACAAAGATGAAGACAAAGGCAAAGACAAAGAAGAAGAACTGGTGCCTTTTTTCCTGCCAGCACCAAGTCCTGTGTGACCTCACCATCCATGCGGAGAGGAGGCTCATCAGACCTACAGAGATTCCTGCCTTCGCCGATCAACATCTTCCTCCTGCTGCAGCACCTTCTTCATCATCAAGCCAGGTCTGGGGTTCGAAACACCAAACTCCGTCCGTCTCTCTCAAAGGTTCTCTTTTTTAGTTCTTAGTATCAGCAGTAGGGAAAGACAGACTAGATGATTGATTTTACTTATTTGATTATTTCTGCTACTGAATTAAGCTGTACTGACCCTTGCAAAAATGCCTTATTAATAAAATATTTAGCATAAAGAAAATCTAAAAGATGTTGTGGACATTCAGTTAATGAGTCACCTTAAAGTTCTTTGATGGTTGTAAAATAGCTATGATGTTTGATTCTGGAGAGGAAAAAGTTTAAAATGTTTTTAGGTTGCTGGTAGCCCAAATTTAAAACGTCATCCTTGGGACTCGCCCGAGTCACTAAAACCTACCTGGTTCAATAACAAATGCAAGTTGTAAAATAGAGAACGAGCGACCGTTAACAGGTGTGCTCTGTGAAACTAGTTGGCTGTAGGCTGCTCAGTCTGGCTAATTCACAGGGGGAAGAAGGGTGGGACACCTGGATGTAGGCCGTCAGAAAACCAGGCGAATCGTTTCTCGAAACCAGCTTAAACAGAGTTTACTTCAGTTCTGGACAGGGTAAATCCCGGCAGATTTAGGAAACTCAATTAACCCGTTAGAAGGAGAGCTGGTAGCACATCTCCCCTCTCAGAAGAGGAAGTAGAGAGTGAGACAGTAGAGACAGAAAGGAGGGGGGGGGTGTTGCGCAACAACAGCACACACACACATACCTGTGTGTGGGCGTGTGTGTGTGTGTACATATATACACATACATACTTTTAAGTACAATTCAACAACCTGGATGTCCATGTGACAATATTTTATTAACATTTATTTAAAAAAAAACAAAACAACTACTGTATTGTTTTTACCTCTAAAATATATATTTCTCAAATATCAATTGTTACAGCTAATCGTGGATCCATTTAAGTAAATTTAAAGCAAGTACACTCTGCGGTCGGAGTCCCGTTCGGAAGTGCGGTCGGAAATGCCCCGAACGGGACTCCGACCGCAGAGTGTACTTGCTTTAAATTTACTTAAATGGATCCACGATTAGCTGTAACAATTGATATTTGAGAAATATATATTTTAGAGGTAAAAACAATACAGTAGGGTTTTTTTTATTTGAAATAAAGGTCGGAGCCGTGGTCTGAGATGCGGGGAGCCGCGTTCGGAAATTCGGATCAACTGACAAAACAGTTGGATTTTTATTTTGCAGATTTTGGTTCAGCTGCTAAATAAAAGCTGGAGAGTTTATATTTTGGAAACCAGTGTAGAGTCTGAAAACATGTTATATATTTAAAACTCAATAATACATCCAGGCTGAAGCCTTTGTGCTATGAGTGACCTACACATTCAACAGACTCAGGCTGCCATATACAGATAAACACCACAGCTGGGAGGCCCAACATATACAAACAGTGGTGCCAAAGCACGTTGACACGTGGCAAGAGGAAGATGAAATCGAACCTACGCCCTTCCTATTACAAGACAACAACGCTACTCTCAGAATCTTGACTTTTGGATCCCACAGAGGAATGTTATTGACAACCTCAAAATATACTTCAGTTTTTCTGATTCAGCTCAATTCTTCCTCTAAAACCAGGTTCTGAGTCTCTGATGTCAGCAATTATAAATCACTGCAATTAGTAAACATGATTTGATTTTAAAATAATTGGACATAATTTATTCTCCTTGTTAATTTATCATTTCTCTTTCATACATTTTATTCATTGTTAGCTTTCAGTGCCTGCGATGGACTGGTGACCTGTCCAGGGTGAACCCCGCCTCTCGTCTGATGACAGCTGGAGCTGGGCCCCACCGGCCCCCCTCACCACCCTGCAGGGATCAATGTGTTCAGATCATGGATGGAAAGATTTTATGGTAGATTGTCTCCCTTAAGACCTCACTGAAAACAGCTTCATAGTTGATGCCTCAACATCAACTGATTCTATGATATTGCTGACTATTTTTTCTACTTCTAACATAAACAGGTAAAGAAGTAACCTAGAAATGTTTCCCCACCCCAGGCATCCGGTCCCAATCATCATCGGTTCCGATGATGTCACATGCATAGCGAGTCCGCTACGTCTTAAAATTGTAAGTCAGACTTTTTTCTTTGCCATTTGTCTGTACTCTTTAAAATACAAGTGTTCTTTTTTTGTAGGTTCCTGTAAAGTGCAGTGAATGGGAATGTTCTGCCGTTGATCCTCACTGTTCTTAGGAAGGAGAAATGTCAGTATGTTTGCAATAATACTGGAATACTGTGATATTAAATTAAAACAATACTCTGTCCTTGGTTAAATATTTTTCACATTTCCTCTAAAGTGTACCTATTGTTTCATTGTACTAATTTTCATAAGCATGTTGTCTGCAAATTTTGAATGCATTGACAATTTGTACAATTCTGTACAAGTACATATTGGCAATGTACTCTTGAAAAATGTAAATGTATTTAAAATAAAATGTGATTTGTTATGCATGCCTGCATCCAACTCTATGACCATTCGTGACGCCAACATTCACCATCCGACCCGATGGAACTGGAGAGGTTCTGAAGGAGGAGTGGCAGAGGATCCCCAAATCCAGCTGTGAAAAACCAGTTGCATCATTTCCAAGAAGACTCATGGCTGTACAAGCTAAAAAGGGGTTTCTACTGAGCAAAAGGTCTGAATACTTATGACCATGTGATGTTTCAGTTTTTCTTTTTTTTTTTATAAATTTACAAAGCTTTCTACAATTCTGTATGTTTTCTGTCAAGAGGGGATGCTGAGTATACATTAATGAGAAATAATATGAACTTTTCTGAGATTAGCAAATGGCTGCAATGAAACAGAGTGAGAAATTTAAAGGGGTATGAATACGTTTCATTCATTAATTCACCAGGGACTTTGATTTTGCTCATTAAAACAAAATCAGAGTAAAGGAAAAACATGGATATTTGAAATGTCCGTGATTGTATTCAGTGACTCAAATATAAAATACATAAAACAGCTTTCCTAGCAAGTTGGCAAACAGCTGTGGAAATTATTGCTGTGATTCAACCAACAATTTTCTGATTTTCTAATGAGCAAACATTTAAAACCAGAAAGACTCGGAAATGGAGCGATGGTCAGAAAGAGGTCAAGTTTTCCATATTAAAGAAAGTCCATAAAGTAACGCATTTGATCCACAATGTCTGATTCAATCTGGATTTTCTACTGATAAAAGCCCAGAGAAATCCTCTCTGATCAATAAATTATTGACTTCATATTGAAATATTTTCCATCCACCAATCAGGAACCCAGATATCTCAGCCGGGCCACAAACACTCAGAACCTACTGGTACCAGTTTGACTCCACTATGAAACTGGGAGCAAACTCAGCTTGTTGTCTGGGTTACAGATGAAAACTCAGAGAAAATCAGAGTTCCTGATTGAAACCAGGTGCTGCAGCTCTGCATCATAACCAGAACCAGAACCAGGCCCAGTTCTGGTTCTGTCCAGCAGCTCAAAGAGAGAAAACCCAGTCAGGACTGGAAACCAGAAGAATGTGGAGTTAAAACTCACCTGATCAGATCTTTGCTTCTCCTTCTGTTCACACAAACCGAGTCGGAACGAACTGGACCCGATTCTCCAGAACTTGAACCGGACCCACCTGTGGCTCCGCCCCCTCTCACAGCAGAGGTGTGTTGCTAATGAGAAGAATCCTGTCTGATCATCACTACCAGGAAATAAATGGAAAATAACAACCAGTTCACATTTCAGTTTATAGCTTATTTATGTTTAAACATTTCAAGATTTTTTTTCCATTACTATTTCATTAAATTAATAAAGATTTTCAAGTTGATCAGATTCAGTTTTATCTATAAAGACTTTTATAAAATAGCCAAAGCTGCACCAAGTTTCTGCTCAGCAACACAATAAACCACTAATAACAGTTTCTGCTTGTTCTAATCCTCAGCGCTCACGTAGCAGAGCTCACTTCCTCTGACTCCCCAGAGGATCCATCACTCTGCGTCTCTGAGGTCTGAGTCCGGGTCCAGAAAATTATCTTTACACCCGTCTGGCCCCCCGGCACTGCAGAACAGGACATTACCTGTCCAGATCGCTACAAAAACCTTTTACAAAAAAACAGAAATATAAAATACAGCGGACCTAATTCAAACCTCAGACTGAAGAACTTTTGGCCTCCAACTCGCTTAAACTTAAACATTTAAACTCTTTTAAACACCAGATCTCTCTGTGCTAAAGCTCTATTAATTAATGATTTCATCACTGAGCATAATATCAATGTTATGTTTCTGACAGAAACATGGTTGAATGACAATAACGAACCGATCGTACCTCCTAACTACAATTTCTTAAGTGAGAATAGAAAACATAAAAAAGGAGGAGGTGTGGCCTCAATATTTAAGAATATACCATACCATACCAACTTTATTTATGAAGCACTTTATACACCGACAGGACCAAAGTGCTATACACAATCATAAAATACAATGCGATTATAAAATAGAAAAGATTGAAACATAAAATACATATAAAACAAAGTGAAACCTCTCAGATTGTGCCAAAAGCCAAAGAAAAAAGATCCTAAAACCAGGAAGACAGAGCACATAACACCAGTTTTATAGTCCCTCCACTGGCTCCCTGTAGCTCAAAGAATAGACTTTAAAATACCGTTGTTAGTTTACAAATCACTGAACGGCTCAATACATTAAAGATCCGCTGTTGTCGTATCAACCTTCCAGACCTCTCAGGTCTTCCGGTTCTGGTCTGCTCTGCATCCCCAGAACCAGAACCAAACGAGGAGAAGCAGCTTTCAGCATCTATTCACCACAAATTTGGAACAAACTTCCAGAAAACTGTAAAACAGCTGAAACACTGACTTCCTTTAAATCTCCACTAAAAACCCACTTGTTTAGGATTGTAACGAGTAACTCAATTAAGACCTGAACATAACGTTTATTCATCCAGATCCCCTCAAATCATTTACAAATTACAACTTGCACATTTACATTCTACTCTCTGTACTCCAACACAATCAACAGCTTTTAAATACAGAAAATGATGACAAAAAAAATACATTTTCTGTCACTGCTATCCGTTCTAGTCTCAATAGAAATGAACAGCTGCACATTATTTCGCTGGCAAACATGTCAAAAACTATTCTTCACGCACCAACATCCCATAATATATCCCTCAGGCGGGTTTGGACGCAGCGGTCAGCTTCTTCCGGCGCAACATCCACTCCGAGGGCCTTCAGGACGTCCACCACCGCTGTGGCCCCGCAGGCCGACGCTCCGATCTGCTGGGTCTGCCTCTCCAGAGCCTCCTGGATGGACCACAGCATGGCGGCAGCCGCCTCTTCCTCCTCCTGGTCCTCCGGCTCTGCCTCCATCCGAGCGCTCCACCTGCGGAGAAACGACCGACTTGCTCTAATTTTAAATAAAATTAAGCGGCACTGTTAGTTATAAAGCGAAAACAGCGACACCTACTGTCGTTTCTGTAAAATATTTCAATCCGTTCGGCTTTTGCTCCGTTTCACTTGATATTTTTCTCCACTTTTCGCCAGAATGACAACCACCAGCTGACTACAACAACAATGCTCAGTGAGCATGCGCACTGTACAAGGTAACGTGCTCGCTACTTCTATTCCAAGAGAGAAGAGAAACAGCGCGGCCGCTAGCGCACCCTAGTGGTGTGAGGTCACAACTGCATCCTTACAGAAACATTTTCTACATCCAGGAATACTGATTTTATATTTCATTCATTAATTTAATCCGAGTTATATTTGATCTAAGGGCAGCGTTATAGTTTTGTTCAATAACCCACACAGTAAAAGTGTAAACTTTGTCAATTTTTTTGGTAAATAATGAGATTTTTATGCACACTTACGCTAAAACATTACATAAAAGTCAATTAAAAGTGTAAACCCTGTATAAAAAGTGTCATTTCATGACAACATTTATAAAGAATCCTATGTCCTTTTTACGTGCACCCCTTCAAATAAAGTCTTACCAAATTTACTTCCTTGCAACCACATTGTTTTAAATAATATCACACCCTGGTTCACTTACACCTGCTTAGTTGTTTATGCTGTGGATTAATTTCACATTGTAAATAAAACATCAGCAAAACACTCACCTGATCCAGACGCTGCTCCTCTTCTTCTTCTTTTTTGGCGGTTGGCAAGCAACTTATTGATGTGCATTACCGCCATGAACTGGAATGGAGTGTGGATCGGGATGCTACATATATATTACTCCCAAGCCCCCCCAAAAAAGAAAAAGAAAAGAAACCTTATATCCTATCAATTTCGCTTTCTTAAGATAATTGATTAAATAACAAAAATATACAGACTCTGCTCTGCTGCTGCACGGAGTCTGAACCGGTTCTGATCCAAACCTGACTAGAGCTGACACACCTGAGGCTCCGCCCCCTGACCCAGCTGACAATAAACACCTTTATTTTCATGTTTTCCTTTGTATGAGTTGAGCTGTAAAACTTTAGGTCACATTTGAACTTTTTCAGGTTTTTCTCAGTTTTCTGCTCATTTCCAACCAACATTTTATTGCAGGAAATCATTTCAGGAAGGAACCAGAAGATTCAGGAGTCTGGGAGATGTGACTGTAACCGACCTGGACACTGAGGCCCCAGAGCGCCCCCTGCAGGATCTGCTGCACCATTAACCAGACAGAAATGGCAGTTTTATACAAGTTATTATTCTAATTCAATAGCTGATTTAATTAAACAAGTTTTGATTGAAAAGATTCTCATCTGTTTTATTAAAAAAAAACATCTTCAGTCTGAATACTGCAAAAAATAAACTGCTGGCTAAATTAGTAGCTTAAAGCTGAAATCAACTTGAGATGTTTCTGCTTTTACTAATTTAAGCTGTGAAACTAAATGTGAAAACTTATAATACAGCAAAAATGGCATGGAGGATTAACATGAAGGTTTAGTTATTATATGTGTACACAGTCAGCTGCATAAAAAATACACAAAGATTCTTTAAAAACTTTATTTGGTCGTTAAACATCCAGCAACCCACATTGCATTAGAAGAATTATGAAAATCAAACATGAACCAATCAGCACATTATCCCAAAACAAAAAGAACTGCTCTTCGGGGCCCCTGGTGGACGCGGTAGGTACCGCACGCTTCGCAAGTTTAAACCTTAAAGTTTGAACTCGGCATGGGAAGGGACGAGATTCTCACGGTACAACCTTGAATATCACATTTTTACAAAAACGAATCTTTAAGAATATCTCGGCAGGTAAGCGTTTCTCGGCAAAACACATGCCCAAGGCATAAAAAACTAAGCCTAAAGGCCAATAACACACAATTTCACTATGAAGTGATTTGTTTTCACAATATATACAGTATTTGATAATGTATGTAGAAATTATTTTATTGATAAAAAGAAAAAAAAAAAAAGAATTGCTCTTCGGCGCCCCTGGTGGCCACGGTAGGTACTGCATGCACCGCAAGGTTTAAGCCTTAAAGTTTAAACCTTGAATATCACATTTTTACAAAAATGAATCTTTAAGAATATCTCGGCAGGTAAGCGTTTCTCGGCACAACACATGCCCAAGGCATAAAAAACTAAGCCTAAAGGCCAATAACAGGCACCTTGGTGGAGCTGATTTTTATTCATTTTTTGTAACAATTCCTGTCATATCAAAAACACACAATTTCACTATGAAGTGATTTGTGCTCACAATATATACAGTATTTGATAATGTATGTAGAAATTATTTTATCGATAAGAAAAAAAAAAAAAATTGCTCTTCGGCGCCCCTGGTGGCCACGGTAGGTACTGCATGTGAAAGTTTAAACCTTAAAGTTTAAACCTTAAAGTTTAAAC
The DNA here is from genome assembly GCF_003331165.1 of Xiphophorus hellerii. NCBI lineage: Eukaryota > Metazoa > Chordata > Actinopteri > Cyprinodontiformes > Poeciliidae > Xiphophorus > Xiphophorus hellerii. The sequence goes on along the minus strand of NC_045673.1, from coordinate 32,992,032 downwards.
CTTAAAGTTTAAACCTTAAAGTTTAAACCTTAAAGTTTAAACCTTAAAGTTTAAACCTTAAAGTTTAAACCTTAAAGTTTAAACCTTAAAGTTTAAACCTTAAAGTTTAAACCTTAAAGTTTAAACCTTAAAGTTTAAACCTTAAAGTTTAAACCTTAAAGTTTAAACCTTAAAGTTTAAACCTTAAAGTTTAAACCTTAAAGTTTAAACCTTAAAGTTTAAACCTTAAAGTTTAAACCTTAAAGTTTAAACCTTAAAGTTTAAACCTTAAAGTTTAAACCTTAAAGTTTAAACCTTAAAGTTTAAACCTTAAAGTTTAAACCTTAAAGTTTAAACCTTAAAGTTTAAACCTTAAAGTTTAAACCTTAAAGTTTAAACCTTAAAGTTTAAACCTTAAAGTTTAAACCTTAAAGTTTAAACCTTAAAGTTTAAACCTTAAAGTTTAAACCTTAAAGTTTAAACCTTAAAGTTTAAACCTTAAAGTTTAAACCTTAAAGTTTAAACCTTAAAGTTTAAACCTTAAAGTTTAAACCTTAAAGTTTAAACCTTAAAGTTTAAACCTTAAAGTTTAAACCTTAAAGTTTAAACCTTAAAGTTTAAACCTTAAAGTTTAAACCTTAAAGTTTAAACCTTAAAGTTTAAACCTTAAAGTTTAAACCTTAAAGTTTAAACCTTAAAGTTTAAACCTTAAAGTTTAAACCTTAAAGTTTAAACCTTAAAGTTTAAACCTTAAAGTTTAAACCTTAAAGTTTAAACCTTAAAGTTTAAACCTTAAAGTTTAAACCTTAAAGTTTAAACCTTAAGTTTAAACCTTAAAGTTTAAACCTTAAAGTTTAAACCTTAAAGTTTAAACCTTAAAGTTTAAACCTTAAAGTTTAAACCTTAAAGTTTAAACCTTAAAGTTTAAACCTTAAAGTTTAAACCTTAAAGTTTAAACCTTAAAGTTTAAACCTTAAAGTTTAAACCTTAAAGTTTAAACCTTAAAGTTTAAACCTTAAAGTTTAAACCTTAAAGTTTAAACCTTAAAGTTTAAACCTTAAAGTTTAAACCTTAAAGTTTAAACCTTAAAGTTTAAACCTTAAAGTTTAAACCTTAAAGTTTAAACCTTAAAGTTTAAACCTTAAAGTTTAAACCTTAAAGTTTAAACCTTAAAGTTTAAACCTTAAAGTTTAAACCTTAAAGTTTAAACCTTAAAGTTTAAACCTTAAAGTTTAAACCTTAAAGTTTAAACCTTAAAGTTTAAACCTTAAAGTTTAAACCTTAAAGTTTAAACCTTAAAGTTTAAACCTTAAAGTTTAAACCTTAAAGTTTAAACCTTAAAGTTTAAACCTTAAAGTTTAAACCTTAAAGTTTAAACCTTAAAGTTTAAACCTTAAAGTTTAAACCTTAAAGTTTAAACCTTAAAGTTTAAACCTTAAAGTTTAAACCTTAAAGTTTAAACCTTAAAGTTTAAACCTTAAAGTTTAAACCTTAAAGTTTAAACCTTAAAGTTTAAACCTTAAAGTTTAAACCTTAAAGTTTAAACCTTAAAGTTTAAACCTTAAAGTTTAAACCTTAAAGTTTAAACCTTAAAGTTTAAACCTTAAAGTTTAAACCTTAAAGTTTAAACCTTAAAGTTTAAACCTTAAAGTTTAAACCTTAAAGTTTAAACCTTAAAGTTTAAACCTTAAAGTTTAAACCTTAAAGTTTAAACCTTAAAGTTTAAACCTTAAAGTTTAAACCTTAAAGTTTAAACCTTAAAGTTTAAACCTTAAAGTTTAAACCTTAAAGTTTAAACCTTAAAGTTTAAACCTTAAAGTTTAAACCTTAAAGTTTAAACCTTAAAGTTTAAACCTTAAAGTTTAAACCTTAAAGTTTAAACCTTAAAGTTTAAACCTTAAAGTTTAAACCTTAAAGTTTAAACCTTAAAGTTTAAACCTTAAAGTTTAAACCTTAAAGTTTAAACCTTAAAGTTTAAACCTTAAAGTTTAAACCTTAAAGTTTAAACCTTAAAGTTTAAACCTTAAAGTTTAAACCTTAAAGTTTAAACCTTAAAGTTTAAACCTTAAAGTTTAAACCTTAAAGTTTAAACCTTAAAGTTTAAACCTTAAAGTTTAAACCTTAAAGTTTAAACCTTAAAGTTTAAACCTTAAAGTTTAAACCTTAAAGTTTAAACCTTAAAGTTTAAACCTTAAAGTTTAAACCTTAAAGTTTAAACCTTAAAGTTTAAACCTTAAAGTTTAAACCTTAAAGTTTAAACCTTAAAGTTTAAACCTTAAAGTTTAAACCTTAAAGTTTAAACCTTAAAGTTTAAACCTTAAAGTTTAAACCTTAAAGTTTAAACCTTAAAGTTTAAACCTTAAAGTTTAAACCTTAAAGTTTAAACCTTAAAGTTTAAACCTTAAAGTTTAAACCTTAAAGTTTAAACCTTAAAGTTTAAACCTTAAAGTTTAAACCTTAAAGTTTAAACCTTAAAGTTTAAACCTTAAAGTTTAAACCTTAAAGTTTAAACCTTAAAGTTTAAACCTTAAAGTTTAAACCTTAAAGTTTAAACCTTAAAGTTTAAACCTTAAAGTTTAAACCTTAAAGTTTAAACCTTAAAGTTTAAACCTTAAAGTTTAAACCTTAAAGTTTAAACCTTAAAGTTTAAACCTTAAAGTTTAAACCTTAAAGTTTAAACCTTAAAGTTTAAACCTTAAAGTTTAAACCTTAAAGTTTAAACCTTAAAGTTTAAACCTTAAAGTTTAAACCTTAAAGTTTAAACCTTAAAGTTTAAACCTTAAAGTTTAAACCTTAAAGTTTAAACCTTAAAGTTTAAACCTTAAAGTTTAAACCTTAAAGTTTAAACCTTAAAGTTTAAACCTTAAAGTTTAAACCTTAAAGTTTAAACCTTAAAGTTTAAACCTTAAAGTTTAAACCTTAAAGTTTAAACCTTAAAGTTTAAACCTTAAAGTTTAAACCTTAAAGTTTAAACCTTAAAGTTTAAACCTTAAAGTTTAAACCTTAAAGTTTAAACCTTAAAGTTTAAACCTTAAAGTTTAAACCTTAAAGTTTATTTAAACCTTAAAGTTTAAACCTTAAAGTTTAAACCTTAAAGTTTAAACCTTAAAGTTTAAACCTTAAAGTTTAAACCTTAAAGTTTAAACCTTAAAGTTTAAACCTTAAAGTTTAAACCTTAAAGTTTAAACCTTAAAGTTTAAACCTTAAAGTTTAAACCTTAAAGTTTAAACCTTAAAGTTTAAACCTTAAAGTTTAAACCTTAAAGTTTAAACCTTAAAGTTTAAACCTTAAAGTTTAAACCTTAAAGTTTAAACCTTAAAGTTTAAACCTTAAAGTTTAAACCTTAAAGTTTAAACCTTAAAGTTTAAACCTTAAAGTTTAAACCTTAAAGTTTAAACCTTAAAGTTTAAACCTTAAAGTTTAAACCTTAAAGTTTAAACCTTAAAGTTTAAACCTTAAAGTTTAAACCTTAAAGTTTAAACCTTAAAGTTTAAACCTTAAAGTTTAAACCTTAAAGTTAAACCTTAAGTTTAAACCTTAAGTTAACCTTAAAGTTAAACCTTAAAGTTTAAACCTTAAAGTTAGGTTTTGCACAGCAGTACTATTCCTTAAAAAATAGTAAAGTACATTTATATTTTTCAGCATTGAAGGGTTTAAATGTGCACACTTGTTAAACTACAAGATATTCACTTTAAGAAAAGTTGTATGAACCTATACTCCAATTTTCTCACCACCATGAGCTCACATTTTAGAACTGTAACTTAAGGGGCCATGTACAAATATATGTGGAACGTAACCTCCTATCACCCGGCATCCACATGAGGTCATTTTACTGCCACATGTTAGTTGTAGACTAGAAAACATTACAGGGGACAGCCAAAATGGGTGATTGCAGAAGCCAAAGTTCCCATGGAAGCATCTGATCCAAACAGTATTCTGGTAAAAAAAAAAAAAAAAAAAAAAGGTAGTGGCACAGGGTTAGCATGCCACTACTTGCATAATTACCTAACCCTGCAAGAAGACACCTCACAAAGACGTCAAACTGAAATAAGTGACCATCTCACAACCCAGTATTGTCCATATATACAACTCCAAGATGGGTGTAATTGACCTTATGAGTTGCTACCACACAAGTGGCAAAAAATGGAAATTGAGGGTACTAATTAAGGATCTTGCTATAGCCAATAGCTGGCTGTTGTACTGCAAAGACCAATGTGTGACACACAAAGAAGAGCATCATGCTTTTCTGCATGGAAGCTGCCAAAATGGTCTTGGGCCTCACATGGGCTTGTGAGGCTATAGAAGATTGGACTGCATTCAAGACTCCCGAGTCACCTTTCCCACGTGCTATCCGTTAACACTGCAAGGTTAACATGCAGCATGCTCTGCATTGATTGATTCTCTGCTGGTCTGGTTTGTGTAGAGTACTGGGAGTCTGCTTGGTGGGGCACCGACTCACCTTTATCAAGCTAGCCAAAATGAACTGCGCACCAGATTGGTATGGCTCCCCGTGTCATAACGCTAACCAGGAGGATGAGCATTAGCAGTCATACCAAGTCATCATCACCCAGCCATTGTCCCAAGGAAGAAGAACCTGGACCAGCTGCTGCTTTCCAGATCTCTAGACACTTGCTGGGGTTCAAACCATCATCCCTGAAACGAAACCAAAGAGCCATTCTAGTGCCATCATACACCGCAAGACCTCTAGAATGCTCCGTTGTAACTCCATGACCACATTAATAGGTAAGGGTACTTACCCAAAGCAGCCAGCAGGTGGTTTTTCTTTTTCAAGCTCGCAGCAGCCAACAGTTCAACAATAAACACCCTATTCTGACTCATGGTGCTGATTTTCTACAAGTTTCCAAATTCATTCTAAGTCATCTAGTTTGATAGAGGAGTTCATTTTGATGAAAACAGTATATGGTTTGTTAGGGGTTGCAGCAAAAACAGCTGAACTAGAAGCTAAAATATGAAGCCCCACCATGCAATGCATTCTGGGTTTTTTAAAGTCCATTTCTGATGTTCAGAACCGTGATAATACACATTTCTGGCACCTAGCAGGAGCTCAACAATGAAATCAGAAGCTGAGCTGTGATTTCTGTCTTCAAAACAGAGTTTGAAGACAAATAAAACAAAATAAAACTTGGTTAAAATATCAGACTTTTAAAACCAAATTCAAGCCCCTTCAGAGAAGCATTAAGATAAAACTCCATCATCCAACAGTTATCACTGAGATGACTTTTTAAAGCTGAGCTGAGTTCATTCCAATAACATGAGTTTATTGGAATGAACTCATGTTTATTCCAATAAACATGAATGAACATGAGTTCATCTGTTCCTTTTTACTCCTTAAAAAGTAAAAGGAGAGAAAATCTGTTTAAACATATTTACTTTTAAGGCCAATTCCTGGTGAGCCGAGCAGCATTGAGGCAAAACTCCTTCATTCAACAGAAACTCAGACGAGGTTTTAAAGCTCAGCTGATTTATTTAAAAGATTGAGCTAAAAAAGCAAATCAAAATGTAGTGAAACCTGGTTGAGGTAAGAGGCCACTGAAGTTAGGGTTAAGTCCCAGCGCGATAAGACGTTCCTAGCCAGACTTTGACTAGGTCGAAAAATGAACGGGAGTCTATGGCAGCTACATGAAAGGAATGGGCTAGGACCACCAAACATGGCGGGGACCTGCAGAGGGTTGGAGGGAGAATACGAATCAAGTTTGGTCAAATGAGCACTTCTTTTTGTACTTCACCAATTTTCCATTCTGTGCTCCACCCAGGTCCGTTTAACAGTTTCAGGACCTGACCAGCACCCCTCAGCATCATTTGCTTGAGAAATAATGAGATTTGGAACCTATTGGAACTTCTTCATCGTGCTTGAACAACCAGAGACTGTCAGGATCTGCAGCTTCAGCAGTTCCTCTGGTTTCCTTCTAGGTGGCGTTCGAGAGCTCGCCCGCGTATTCACACACCCTCTCCACAGGTGTGTTTCGGCACACCTGTGGATCATCAGCGGGAGCATATTAGGAGCGGGTTCCCGGCACTTCGTCGCCAGAGTGTTGTCGCCTTTGTGGTACATCTGGTCCTGAGATCTCTAGAAAGATATCCAGTCTGTTTCGCACGCTTACCTGTCCTGTACCTTTCTGTGATTCCTAGGCTCCCTGTTGTCTGGACACTCCATGCGAAGTACGGGATTTGCAGTTCCATCCGCCGAGCTCCCTGACGAGTTACGCCCACCTACCAGCTGTTCGATCACACCGGTCCGCTCCTGATCAGACGCTCCTGCATTACACACCAATTGTCTTTTGTAAATAAATCTTTAATCTGATCTCCTGAGAGAGTCTTTGCATGTGGGTTCGGAGAGTTCAAAACAACATGACAGAGACCAGATGAAGAACCAGACAGGTCCAACTGATGACTTTAGGAGCAACTGTCGTGGCCATTTATGCTAAGGTTTTGTAGTTTATCATTTCTACCAATTTTGTTTTGTTCTTTGGGTAGTTGGAATATATTTAAGTTAATTTAGAATCAAAATTTGTCATTAATTTTTATATTTGGAATTGTTTAATTTACGTTGTTAATTGTTAGACCCTCCCACCAATTTAAGTAATTAATTAAGAACACACCGGGTGCTGGGTGGATTGTTTGGTGGATGTCTGGTGTGGACGGGAGGTTTGGTAGAATGATTTTTTTTTTTTGAACACTTGTTTACACCTTCAAACATTAAATTGAGATTATTTTTCATTTCAACTAAGTTACAAGACCTTTATTTCTACTTTTGCAATAAATGAATCGAGTCAAAGTGCGTACAAATCCCAAACCGCCTGTTACCACCCACAGCCTTTATTGGAGTTTTTATTTTTTGCTTTTTTGGAACGAAAGGCTGCGACAAGCAACTTTATTTCAGATGTATGGTGCATCAGAACCAACTCCTCCTGGTACCAGGTAACAACTGAGCCGGGCCGGGTGGGATCACAGCTTTCATGGTTGCACAGAAAGAAGGAAAGAAAAGGAATATTTAATAGCTGAAGCAAAAAGAGCAACAGCTCTTTAAACCTTAAAGTTTAAACTAAGGGTACCTAGGTTGAGGGAGAGACTCTCCTCTCAGGCAAAAAGTGTGAGAAGAAGACGCAGAATGTACAAGACAAGTTTATTTATTATATGTGTACACAATCAGCTGCATAAAAAATACACAAAGATTTTTTAAAAACTTTATTTGGTCGTTAAACACCCAGCAACCCACATTACATTAGAAGAATTATGAAAATCAAACATGAACCAATCAGCACATTATCCCAGTGATTCTCTGAGGTTTGAATAAATCAGTAAAATCACAGTAAAGAGCCCGAAGTTCTCTAGAAAACTCAAAACATGAAATATGGAGTTAAAAAAGTAAAAACCAAAACAAACTGAGAGAAATTAAAGCTGAGAATCAATGATGACGTAAAACTTCAAGATTTAGCTTTTACAATGAACATAAAATATATAAAATCTTTATTTTCCAGGTTCCACATGTTTCTGAAAACTGCTCTAAGATCAGAGTTTCTGTAGGACATCCAGTTCTAAACTGGTTAAACTGGTTTCTCTGATGGAAGCTGAAGTTTCGCTGCAGTTTCCAGTGAAGCATCTTTTTATCTGTGGAGCTTTGAGGAACATTTTCATGTCAGCAGAAGGACGAAGCAGCAGAGAAAAGAGGTTTGAAGTGTCTTTCATGGCTTCAAAGCTGAACTGAAAATGATTCCCATGTTTCCATTCTCAGACCATTTCTGGTTCCAGGATGAAAATGAATCAGAGAGAAAAAAGATCAACTTTCCAGTTGAATCCAGTTCAGATCAAAACTCCACGAAGCCTCTAAATGGAGCCCAGTTTGAATTGGATCTTTATTGATCCAAAGAGACAAACAATAAATGACAGACACGAGAAAATAAACGGGAGGAAAACCTTGGAGGTCAGAGGTCATCATCATGATCCAGTCAGAGTCTCTTTAGACTCAAACTGCTGCAGCTTCAACCTCTGAGGATCAGCAGGACACTGAGACCATTCTCTACTTCACAGAGATCAGAACCTGCAGAGAGAAGAAGGAAGGAGAGAGCAGATCAGTGAGTGTTTCCAGCCTCTCTCCAGCAGCAGTCAGTGACGCAGCACATCCAGTAGATGGTTTCCAGGCTGCAGTCAGACTGATCTCAGAGCTGTGACCAGGATGAACCCGATCAGTTGTTTCCTGTTGAGCTGAGAGAGCAAACAGATCTGAGATCAGATCTGCTGCTGCCACAGTTTGATGGATGAGGACCACTGTCTCTAGACATGTTGGACGGCTGGAGTCCAGCTGGACTTCCTGGAGACATGGACACAGCAACAACACTCATCTTCACACCAACACAAACGCAGGAACACAGCAAGCTGCTGCTCCTCTGATTGGCTGATTGCTGTCTCTGTGTCCAATCAGGAAGCCTGAACCATTCTCCTCCCACTGAGAAGCTGCAGCTTTAAGAGAGTTTGTAGAAATCTGCTGTCAGAGTTTGTTGGTTCTGATCAGGAGGAAACCAGAACCACAGCTCCATGAAGCCAGCAGCTTGGTTCTGAAGGAGAACCGGGCCACACACACACGCACTGTCAAGAAAATCCGAGCTCATCCCACTTCCCCATGCTGGAGATTTTAGTTTAGCAGTAATAAAAAAATAAAGTTATCTTTAAAAGGAATCACTCAAGTGACATCTAGGCCCAGCAGTAGACTTAAGTGTCAATAAAATAAATCTGGTTGTGTGTGTTGTTTTGTCTCATGCAAACTTTGCTTTAATTCTACTTTTTTCTATCTAATCATAAGAAATCATAGTCAGACAGAGAGAGTCATTAAACAGGAAAAGCAGGTTTCCTGGAAAAAGAGGAAGAAAGTTTCCAGCCTGCAGATTTATAAATATAGCTGAGACTATTTCTTATTTTAAAGCATGAAAGTTAAAGAAGAAAATCTAAACATTTTGAGTAATTTGATAAGATTCAAAGTAAAATATTTATATTAATATTGGTTTACTTGTAATAATATTTACACGAACATTTGTGGGAACACTTATAAGAAAAACAAGTAACTGTAACTTTAGTATCAAATAATTAGAATCATGGATTATTCTTGGTTTCTTTTCAGAAAAACATCTGTAATAACTCACATTAGGATTATAATAAGTATAATTAATAAGTTATGGTTATAAAATCATAAATGAATGATAAATCAGAGAAGCTGAAGAAAATAAATGTGATATAAGTTATGGTTATAAAATTATAAATGAATGCTAGATCAGAGAAGCTAAAAGAAAATAAATGTGATATAAATGTGATTTTGACATTGAACTTGAAATGGTGTAAAAGGTGTAACTGCAATTAAACATCACTGATATGTTGTAGGTAGATGGTAGGTGAAAGGTGAACGGTTAAGGGAAAAAGGGGAACTAACAGGAGAGCAGAGATGATCAACGCCTTATTTAGGTAAAAGGTTGTGCAGGCAATGGACAGGAGGTTGAGCAACTCTGAGACATTAGCACAGACATCAGGACATAATGTCTGAAGGACCGTGATGGATGTGAGGTCATCTGTCTAAGCAGACAGCCAATGAAAACGCACCAAAAGGGTGGATAAACCCTATATAAGGTGGGTGCAAAAGAGGAACCTTTCGTTGGATCCTCCGGGCAGCTTCGAGCCAAGAGATGGACAAAGAACTCTGCAGCTGAAGAAGAGCCGGGGCCACAGAGCCGAAGACTGACCTTCTCATGGAGACCAACCCGTCAGCCCTGCAACATGTGGCTTCAAATCGCACTTCTCTCATCGGCTGGGTTCAGACCCCAAAGACAAAGATGAAGACAAAGGCAAAGACAAAGAAGAAGAACTGGTGCCTTTTTTCCTGCCAGCACCAAGTCCTGTGTGACCTCACCATCCATGCGGAGAGGAGGCTCATCAGACCTACAGAGATTCCTGCCTTCGCCGATCAACATCTTCCTCCTGCTGCAGCACCTTCTTCATCATCAAGCCAGGTCTGGGGTTCGAAACACCAAACTCCGTCCGTCTCTCTCAAAGGTTCTCTTTTTTAGTTCTTAGTATCAGCAGTAGGGAAAGACAGACTAGATGATTGATTTTACTTATTTGATTATTTCTGCTACTGAATTAAGCTGTACTGACCCTTGCAAAAATGCCTTATTAATAAAATATTTAGCATAAAGAAAATCTAAAAGATGTTGTGGACATTCAGTTAATGAGTCACCTTAAAGTTCTTTGATGGTTGTAAAATAGCTATGATGTTTGATTCTGGAGAGGAAAAAGTTTAAAATGTTTTTAGGTTGCTGGTAGCCCAAATTTAAAACGTCATCCTTGGGACTCGCCCGAGTCACTAAAACCTACCTGGTTCAATAACAAATGCAAGTTGTAAAATAGAGAACGAGCGACCGTTAACAGGTGTGCTCTGTGAAACTAGTTGGCTGTAGGCTGCTCAGTCTGGCTAATTCACAGGGGGAAGAAGGGTGGGACACCTGGATGTAGGCCGTCAGAAAACCAGGCGAATCGTTTCTCGAAACCAGCTTAAACAGAGTTTACTTCAGTTCTGGACAGGGTAAATCCCGGCAGATTTAGGAAACTCAATTAACCCGTTAGAAGGAGAGCTGGTAGCACATCTCCCCTCTCAGAAGAGGAAGTAGAGAGTGAGACAGTAGAGACAGAAAGGAGGGGGGGGGTGTTGCGCAACAACAAGTGGCGCCCAACGTGGGGCCCAGACTAACGGGAGTAGGAGGGCCCTATGCCAAGTCAGTGAAAACAGATGTGAGGATCTGAATAGCTCACTTGGTTTGTTAACTCTTAGGGAATAGAGTTAATGGTGACTGATAAGGCCGTCAGTCCCAACCCTTGCAGTAACTGTATGGCATACAGGTGAGGGAAAGCTTCTACTGAGGATAAATGACCGGATCCAGACAGTGAAGCTAGTAGCCAACATAGTCTAGACCCATCCCTGCTTGAAGGCTAAAGAGAGGCTTTGGGGGATAGACAACTCGAACCGACAGAGAGACGGAGTGATGGATGATCACTTCGAGGAGGAAAATCTGGGGAAGAAACCGGAGGAAGCCGGCCGTCCAGATCGTTTGGAAAAGGAGGAGAACTCAACAGAACTGCATCAGCTTTCTGCACAGCTACCCAGGGCACCCAGGGGAGCGGATGGAAGGTTTGTTCATCAAGAGCACAGTCCCATGGGGTTCAGTCTGCATGGATGTAGCAGAGCCAATGGGGACAACAGGAAAGAGAGGTGAGAAGTACCTCTTGGTGCTGATGGACACAGTGACAACTGCTAGAAGAGCAGGTCTTCCCCTGCAGAGGAACTCCGTTCACGTCACAGAAAGCAGGGAGGCGAAGACACTTCTCCTTTTTGCTCAGAGAAGAAAAAGGGAAGTTGCAGCTCAAAGTGTCACTGAAAACAGGGCAGAGAGTTTGGATTAAAGCTCAAGATCGGCCTGCAACTACGGTGATCAAGCTGAGATTCAACGCCCGAGATTTTGTAAAGCAAGTACTGAACTTCAACACAGTACTACTGATGAAGAAAGGGGTCCATGAGGAAGCAGTGCTCAAGCCAGTTCTTAGCTACAGCGAACCAGAACATTACGAGAAGGTGGCCAGAGAATCAAGCACCATGCCATCCTACAGTAGACTGGCCACTATTACAGGAAGGTTGCCGTTCAAAGAACAACTTCAAGGCTTTGGACTGGGAGGGCCGTGAAGAAATTGGACTATGCTAAAGAAGAACTCCTGTCACAACCTGATGGATTAAAATGGAAAAGGATCATGATTACGGATAAAGTGTCATGATGCTTATGCTTTTTGCTTTGCTCTGCTGAACAGCCAGAATTTTTTTTTTTTTTGAGGCCTTCTGTCTCAGCCCATCTTCCCTAAAGAACCATCCCACATCCTGAAGAACCGACAGTTCATCCAGCGAAGGTTCTTGTAGAAGACTCAGAGCGATCCAAGTTTTCTTCGACATTCATCACCTCATGGGGGAAATCAAAACTCCAAGGAGGGGGTGTCAAGAGAAGTGGAGTTTTGATGACTACACTGAGCCCTCTGTGACAACTGAGGATGAAGAATCTGCATCTTCACATCCCAGACGAACATCTTCTCTTTCCAGGGGATGAGGACGGCGAACTGCAGGAGGGTGATGGACTCCCAGCATGTGAAAGGTCTGACCTCGTGGAGGGGGTGTCAAGAAAATCCGAGCTCATCCCACTTCCCCATGCTGGAGATTTTAGTTTAGCAGTAATAAAAAATAAAGTTATCTTTAAAAGGAATCACTCAAGTGACATCTAGGCCCAGCAGTAGACTTAAGTGTCAATAAAATAAATCTGGTTGTGTGTGTTGTTTTGTCTCATGCAAACTTTGCTTTAATTCTACTTTTTTCTATCTAATCATAAGAAATCATAGTCAGACAGAGAGAGTCATTAAACAGGAAAAGCAGGTTTCCTGGAAAAAGAGGAAGAAAGTTTCCAGCCTGCAGATTTATAAATATAGCTGAGACTATTTCTTATTTTAAAGCATGAAAGTTAAAGAAGAAAATCTAAACATTTTGAGTAATTTGATAAGATTCAAAGTAAAAATATTTATATTAATATTGGTTTACTTGTAATAATATTTACACGAACATTTGTGGGAACACTTATAAGAAAAACAAGTAACTGTAACTTTAGTATCAAATAATTAGAATCATGGATTATTCTTGGTTTCTTTTCAGAAAAACATCTGTAATAACTCACATTAGGATTATAATAAGTATAATTAATAAGTTATGGTTATAAAATCATAAATGAATGATAAATCAGAGAAGCTGAAGAAAATAAATGTGATATAAGTTATGGTTATAAAATTATAAATGAATGCTAGATCAGAGAAGCTAAAAGAAAATAAATGTGATATAAATGTGATTTTGACATTGAACTTGAAATGGTGTAAAAGGTGTAACTGCAATTAAATATCACTGATATGTTGTAGGTAGATGGTAGGTGAAAGGTGAACGGTTAAGGGAAAAAGGGGGAACTAACAGGAGAGCAGAGATGATCAACGCCTTATTTAGGTAAAAGGTTGTGCAGGCAATGGACAGGAGGTTGAGCAACTCTGAGACATTAGCACAGACATCAGGACATAATGTCTGAAGGACAGTGATGGATGTGAGGTCATCTGTCTAAGCAGACAGCCAATGAAAACGCACCAAAAGGGTGGATAAACCCTATATAAGGTGGGTGCAAAAGAGGAACCTTTCGTTGGATCCTCCGGGCAGCTTCGAGCCAAGAGATGGACAAAGAACTCTGCAGCTGAAGAAGAGCCGGGGCCACAGAGCCGAAGACTGACCTTCTCATGGAGACCAACCCGTCAGCCCTGCAACATGTGGCTTCAAATCGCACTTCTCTCATCGGCTGGGTTCAGACCCCAAAGACAAAGATGAAGACAAAGGCAAAGACAAAGAAGAAGAACTGGTGCCTTTTTTCCTGCCAGCACCAAGTCCTGTGTGACCTCACCATCCATGCGGAGAGGAGGCTCATCAGACCTACAGAGATTCCTGCCTTCGCCGATCAACATCTTCCTCCTGCTGCAGCACCTTCTTCATCATCAAGCCAGGTCTGGGGTTCGAAACACCAAACTCCGTCCGTCTCTCTCAAAGGTTCTCTTTTTTAGTTCTTAGTATCAGCAGTAGGGAAAGACAGACTAGATGATTGATTTTACTTATTTGATTATTTCTGCTACTGAATTAAGCTGTACTGACCCTTGCAAAAATGCCTTATTAATAAAATATTTAGCATAAAGAAAATCTAAAAGATGTTGTGGACATTCAGTTAATGAGTCACCTTAAAGTTCTTTGATGGTTGTAAAATAGCTATGATGTTTGATTCTGGAGAGGAAAAAGTTTTAAAATGTTTTAGGTTGCTGGTAGCCCAAATTTAAACGTCATCCTTGGGACTCGCCCGAGTCACTAAAACCTACCTGGTTCAATAACAAATGCAAGTTGTAAAATAGAGAACGAGCGACCGTTAACAGGTGTGCTCTGTGAAACTAGTTGGCTGTAGGCTGCTCAGTCTGGCTAATTCACAGGGGGAAGAAGGGTGGGACACCTGGATGTAGGCCGTCAGAAAACCAGGCGAATCGTTTCTCGAAACCAGCTTAAACAGAGTTTACTTCAGTTCTGGACAGGGTAAATCCCGGCAGATTTAGGAAACTCAATTAACCCGGTTAGAAGGAGAGCTGGTAGCACATCTCCCCTCTCAGAAGAGGAAGTAGAGAGTGAGACAGTAGAGACAGAAAGGAGGGGGGGGGGTGTTGCGCAACACACAGCACACACACACATACCTGTGTTGTGGGCGTGTGTGTGTGTGTGTACA
>NC_045673.1:32922713-32977572 GCF_003331165.1 Xiphophorus hellerii | reverse complement strand
TAAGGTTTAAACTTTAAGGTTTAAACTTTAAGGTTTAAACTTTAAGGTTTAAACTTTAAGGTTTAAACTTTAAGGTTTAAACTTTAAGGTTTAAACTTTAAGGTTTAAACTTTAAGGTTTAAACTTTAAGGTTTAAACTTTAAGGTTTAAACTTTAAGGTTTAAACTTTAAGGTTTAAACTTTAAGGTTTAAACTTTAAGGTTTAAACTTTAAGGTTTAAACTTTAAGGTTTAAACTTTAAGGTTTAAACTTTAAGGTTTAAACTTTAAGGTTTAAACTTTAAGGTTTAAACTTTAAGGTTTAAACTTTAAGGTTTAAACTTTAAGGTTTAAACTTTAAGGTTTAAACTTTAAGGTTTAAACTTTAAGGTTTAAACTTTAAGGTTTAAACTTTAAGGTTTAAACTTTAAGGTTTAAACTTTAAGGTTTAAACTTTAAGGTTTAAACTTTAAGGTTTAAACTTTAAGGTTTAAACTTTAAGGTTTAAACTTTAAGGTTTAAACTTTAAGGTTTAAACTTTAAGGTTTAAACTTTAAGGTTTAAACTTTAAGGTTTAAACTTTAAGGTTTAAACTTTAAGGTTTAAACTTTAAGGTTTAAACTTTAAGGTTTAAACTTTAAGGTTTAAACTTTAAGGTTTAAACTTTAAGGTTTAAACTTTAAGGTTTAAACTTTAAGGTTTAAACTTTAAGGTTTAAACTTTAAGGTTTAAACTTTAAGGTTTAAACTTTAAGGTTTAAACTTTAAGGTTTAAACTTTAAGGTTTAAACTTTAAGGTTTAAACTTTAAGGTTTAAACTTTAAGGTTTAAACTTTAAGGTTTAAACTTTAAGGTTTAAACTTTAAGGTTTAAACTTTAAGGTTTAAACTTAACGGTTTAAACGTTAAGGTTTAAACTTTAAGGTTTAAACTTTAAGGGTTTAAACTTTAAGGTTTAAACTTTAAGGTTTTAAACTTTAAGGTTAACTAACTTTAAGGTTTAAACTTAAGGTTTAAACTTAAGGTTAAACTTAAGGTTTAAACTTTAGGTGTTAAACTTTAGGTTTAAACTTTAAAGGTTTAAACTTTAAGGTTTTAAACTTTAAGGTTTAAACTTTAAGGTTTAAACTTTAAGGTTTAAACTTTAAGGTTTAAACTTTAAGGTTTAAACTTTAAGGTTTAAACTTTAAGGTTTAAACTTTAAGGTTTAAACTTTAGGTTTAAACTTTAAGGTTTAAACTTAAGGTTTAAACTTTAAGGTTTAAACTTAAGTGTTTAAACTTTAGGGTTAAACTTTAAGGTTTAAACTTTAAGGTTTAACTTTAAGGTTTAACTTTAAGGTTTAAACTTTAAGGTTTAAACTTTAAGGTTTAAACTTTAAGGGTTTAAACTTTAAGGTTTAAACTTAAGGTTTAAACTTTAAGGTTTAAACTTTAAGGTTTTAAAACTTTAAGGTTTAAACTTTAAGGTTTAAACTTTAGGTTTAAACCTTAAGGTTTAAACTTAAGTTAAACTTAAGGTTTAAACTTTAAGGTTTAAACCTTTAAGGTTTAAAACTTTAAGGTTTAAACTTTAAGGTTTAAACTTTAAGGTTTAAACTTTAAGGTTTAAACTTTAAGGTTTAAACTTTAAGGTTTAAACTTTAAGGTTTAAACTTTAAGGTTTAAACTTTAAGGTTTAAAACTTTAAGGTTTAAACTTTAAGGTTAACTTTAAGGTTTAAACTTTAAGGTTTAAACTTTAAGGTTTAAACTTTAAGGTTTAAACTTTAAGGTTTAAACTTTAAGGTTTAAACTTTAAGGTTTAAACTTTAAGGTTTAAACTTTAAGGTTTAAACTTTAAGGTTTAAACTTTAAGGTTTAAACTTAAGGTTAAAACTTTAAGGTTAACTTGGTTTAAACTTTAAGGTTTAAACTTTAAGGTTTAAACTTTCACATGCAGTACCTACCGTGGCCACCAGGGGCGCCGAAGAGCATTTTTTTTTTTTTTCTTATCGATAAAATAATTTCTACATACATTATCAAATACTGTATATATTGTGAGCACAAATCACTTCATAGTGAAATTGTGTGTTTTTGATATGACAGGAATTGTTACAAAAAATGAATAAAAATCAGCTCCACCAAGGTGCCTGTTATTGGCCTTTAGGCTTAGTTTTTTATGCCTTGGGCATGTGTTTTTGCCGAGAAACGCTTACCTGCCGAGATATTCTTAAAGATTCGTTTTTGTAAAAATGTGATATTCAAGGTTGTACCGTGAGAATCTCGTCCCTTCCCATGCCGAGTTCAAACTTTAAGGTTTAAACTTGCGAAGCGTGCGGTACCTACCGCGTCCACCAGGGGCCCCGAAGAGCAGTTCTTTTTGTTTTGGGATAATGTGCTGATTGGTTCATGTTTGATTTTCATAATTCTTCTAATGCAATGTGGGTTGCTGGATGTTTAACGACCAAATAAAGTTTTTAAAGAATCTTTGTGTATTTTTTATGCAGCTGACTGTGTACACATATAATAACTAAACCTTCATGTTAATCCTCCATGCCATTTTTGCTGTATTATAAGTTTTCACATTTAGTTTCACAGCTTAAATTAGTAAAAGCAGAAACATCTCAAGTTGATTTCAGCTTTAAGCTACTAATTTAGCCAGCAGTTTATTTTTTGCAGTATTCAGACTGAAGATGTTTTTTTTAATAAAACAGATGAGAATCTTTTCAATCAAAACTTGTTTAATTAAATCAGCTATTGAATTAGAATAATAACTTGTATAAAACTGCCATTTCTGTCTGGTTAATGGTGCAGCAGATCCTGCAGGGGGCGCTCTGGGGCCTCAGTGTCCAGGTCGGTTACAGTCACATCTCCCAGACTCCTGAATCTTCTGGTTCCTTCCTGAAATGATTTCCTGCAATAAAATGTTGGTTGGAAATGAGCAGAAAACTGAGAAAAACCTGAAAAAAGTTCAAATGTGACCTAAAGTTTTACAGCTCAACTCATACAAAGGAAAACATGAAAATAAAGGTGTTTATTGTCAGCTGGGTCAGGGGGGCGGAGCCTCAGGTGTGTCAGCTCTAGTCAGGTTTGGATCAGAACCGGTTCAGACTCCGTGCAGCAGCAGAGCAGAGTCTGTATATTTTTGTTATTTAATCAATTATCTTAAGAAAGCGAAATTGATAGGATATAAGGTTTCTTTTCTTTTTCTTTTTTGGGGGGGCTTGGGAGTAATATATATGTAGCATCCCGATCCACACTCCATTCCAGTTCATGGCGGTAATGCACATCAATAAGTTGCTTGCCAACCGCCAAAAAAGAAGAAGAAGAGGAGCAGCGTCTGGATCAGGTGAGTGTTTTGCTGATGTTTTATTTACAATGTGAAATTAATCCACAGCATAAACAACTAAGCAGGGTGTGATATTATTTAAAACAATGTGGTTGCAAGGAAGTAAATTTGGTAAGACTTTATTTGAAGGGGTGCACGTAAAAAGGACATAGGATTCTTTATAAATGTTGTCATGAAATGACACTTTTTATACAGGGTTTACACTTTTAATTGACTTTTATGTAATGTTTTAGCGTAAGTGTGCATAAAAATCTCATTATTTACCAAAAAAATTGACAAAGTTTACACTTTTACTGTGTGGGTTATTGAACAAAAACTATAACGCTGCCCTTAGATCAAATATAACTCGGATTAAATTAATGAATGAAATATAAAATCAGTATTCCTGGATGTAGAAAATGTTTCTGTAAGGATGCAGTTGTGACCTCACACCACTAGGGTGCGCTAGCGGCCGCGCTGTTTCTCTTCTCTCTTGGAATAGAAGTAGCGAGCACGTTACCTTGTACAGTGCGCATGCTCACTGAGCATTGTTGTTGTAGTCAGCTGGTGGTTGTCATTCTGGCGAAAAGTGGAGAAAAATATCAAGTGAAACGGAGCAAAAGCCGAACGGATTGAAATATTTTACAGAAACGACAGTAGGTGTCGCTGTTTTCGCTTTATAACTAACAGTGCCGCTTAATTTTATTTAAAATTAGAGCAAGTCGGTCGTTTCTCCGCAGGTGGAGCGCTCGGATGGAGGCAGAGCCGGAGGACCAGGAGGAGGAAGAGGCGGCTGCCGCCATGCTGTGGTCCATCCAGGAGGCTCTGGAGAGGCAGACCCAGCAGATCGGAGCGTCGGCCTGCGGGGCCACAGCGGTGGTGGACGTCCTGAAGGCCCTCGGAGTGGATGTTGCGCCGGAAGAAGCTGACCGCTGCGTCCAAACCCGCCTGAGGGATATATTATGGGATGTTGGTGCGTGAAGAATAGTTTTTGACATGTTTGCCAGCGAAATAATGTGCAGCTGTTCATTTCTATTGAGACTAGAACGGATAGCAGTGACAGAAAATGTATTTTTTTTGTCATCATTTTCTGTATTTAAAAGCTGTTGATTGTGTTGGAGTACAGAGAGTAGAATGTAAATGTGCAAGTTGTAATTTGTAAATGATTTGAGGGGATCTGGATGAATAAACGTTATGTTCAGGTCTTAATTGAGTTACTCGTTACAATCCTAAACAAGTGGGTTTTTAGTGGAGATTTAAAGGAAGTCAGTGTTTCAGCTGTTTTACAGTTTTCTGGAAGTTTGTTCCAAATTTGTGGTGAATAGATGCTGAAAGCTGCTTCTCCTCGTTTGGTTCTGGTTCTGGGGATGCAGAGCAGACCAGAACCGGAAGACCTGAGAGGTCTGGAAGGTTGATACGACAACAGCGGATCTTTAATGTATTGAGCCGTTCAGTGATTTGTAAACTAACAACGGTATTTTAAAGTCTATTCTTTGAGCTACAGGGAGCCAGTGGAGGGACTATAAAACTGGTGTTATGTGCTCTGTCTTCCTGGTTTTAGGATCTTTTTTCTTTGGCTTTTGGCACAATCTGAGAGGTTTCACTTTGTTTTATATGTATTTTATGTTTCAATCTTTTCTATTTTATAATCGCATTGTATTTTATGATTGTGTATAGCACTTTGGTCCTGTCGGTGTATAAAGTGCTTCATAAATAAAGTTGGTATGGTATGGTATATTCTTAAATATTGAGGCCACACCTCCTCCTTTTTTATGTTTTCTATTCTCACTTAAGAAATTGTAGTTAGGAGGTACGATCGGTTCGTTATTGTCATTCAACCATGTTTCTGTCAGAAACATAACATTGATATTATGCTCAGTGATGAAATCATTAATTAATAGAGCTTTAGCACAGAGAGATCTGGTGTTTAAAAGAGTTTAAATGTTTAAGTTTAAGCGAGTTGGAGGCCAAAAGTTCTTCAGTCTGAGGTTTGAATTAGGTCCGCTGTATTTTATATTTCTGTTTTTTTGTAAAAGGTTTTTGTAGCGATCTGGACAGGTAATGTCCTGTTCTGCAGTGCCGGGGGGCCAGACGGGTGTAAAGATAATTTTCTGGACCCGGACTCAGACCTCAGAGACGCAGAGTGATGGATCCTCTGGGGAGTCAGAGGAAGTGAGCTCTGCTACGTGAGCGCTGAGGATTAGAACAAGCAGAAACTGTTATTAGTGGTTTATTGTGTTGCTGAGCAGAAACTTGGTGCAGCTTTGGCTATTTTATAAAAGTCTTTATAGATAAAACTGAATCTGATCAACTTGAAAATCTTTATTAATTTAATGAAATAGTAATGGAAAAAAAATCTTGAAATGTTTAAACATAAATAAGCTATAAACTGAAATGTGAACTGGTTGTTATTTTCCATTTATTTCCTGGTAGTGATGATCAGACAGGATTCTTCTCATTAGCAACACACCTCTGCTGTGAGAGGGGGCGGAGCCACAGGTGGGTCCGGTTCAAGTTCTGGAGAATCGGGTCCAGTTCGTTCCGACTCGGTTTGTGTGAACAGAAGGAGAAGCAAAGATCTGATCAGGTGAGTTTTAACTCCACATTCTTCTGGTTTCCAGTCCTGACTGGGTTTTCTCTCTTTGAGCTGCTGGACAGAACCAGAACTGGGCCTGGTTCTGGTTCTGGTTCTGGTTATGATGCAGAGCTGCAGCACCTGGTTTCAATCAGGAACTCTGATTTTCTCTGAGTTTTCATCTGTAACCCAGACAACAAGCTGAGTTTGCTCCCAGTTTCATAGTGGAGTCAAACTGGTACCAGTAGGTTCTGAGTGTTTGTGGCCCGGCTGAGATATCTGGGTTCCTGATTGGTGGATGGAAAATATTTCAATATGAAGTCAATAATTTATTGATCAGAGAGGATTTCTCTGGGCTTTTATCAGTAGAAAATCCAGATTGAATCAGACATTGTGGATCAAATGCGTTACTTTATGGACTTTCTTTAATATGGAAAACTTGACCTCTTTCTGACCATCGCTCCATTTCCGAGTCTTTCTGGTTTTAAATGTTTGCTCATTAGAAAATCAGAAAATTGTTGGTTGAATCACAGCAATAATTTCCACAGCTGTTTGCCAACTTGCTAGGAAAGCTGTTTTATGTATTTTATATTTGAGTCACTGAATACAATCACGGACATTTCAAATATCCATGTTTTTCCTTTACTCTGATTTTGTTTTAATGAGCAAAATCAAAGTCCCTGGTGAATTAATGAATGAAACGTATTCATACCCCTTTAAATTTCTCACTCTGTTTCATTGCAGCCATTTGCTAATCTCAGAAAAGTTCATATTATTTCTCATTAATGTATACTCAGCATCCCCTCTTGACAGAAAACATACAGAATTGTAGAAAGCTTTGTAAATTTATAAAAAAAAAAAAGAAAAACTGAAACATCACATGGTCATAAGTATTCAGACCTTTTGCTCAGTAGAAACCCCTTTTTAGCTTGTACAGCCATGAGTCTTCTTGGAAATGATGCAACTGGTTTTTCACAGCTGGATTTGGGGATCCTCTGCCACTCCTCCTTCAGAACCTCTCCAGTTCCATCGGGTCGGATGGTGAATGTTGGCGTCACGAATGGTCATAGAGTTGGATGCAGGCATGCACAACAAATCACATTTATTTTAATACATTTACATTTTTCAAGAGTACATTGCCAATATGTACTTGTACAGAATTGTACAAATTGTCAATGCATTCAAAATTTGCAGACAACATGCTTATGAAAATTAGTACAATGAAACAATAGGTTGAAGGTTATCCTGCAATAGTCAGCCCCGCCCACTCCTCACTACTCCCCAGGGCTGCCTACTGACCAGTTCTCCGTCTAACAGGTCCGGAAAATCTCTGAGTCCTGGGTATTACCCTAAGAGTACTCTATAAGAGATAATCTATTTAAACTGGTGGCGAAAGTGATTCGTCTAGCTCTAACTACCTCCAATCCAGAAGTTATGACCCTTTACAGTTAAGAAACAATCAGCTGAGTAGCCCTCGCAGCTGCATAATTCCAATAACCACTTCTGTTAACGGTAGCCCACTTTCTAAATCATAACTTGCACTTGGAACCGGCTAGATTATGTTTAGTGACTTAGATGTAAGTCCCAGGGTCATTATTTAATCTCACCAAAGGAAATTATGAAGCCTCCTATTTACTGGAATCATGTACATTAGTTTTACCTTAATTAAAAGAACTGGACAAAGATTAAATGACTCTATTAATTCCAATGTCCACCAACCTCATTAGAATTTTATAGTATAAATTTATTAAGCAAGCTTAAGCAGGGGTATGCGACATACAAATCAATAATCAATCGTATATAATTCAAAAACAGTGTAATAAAATTTACATGTACAATCATACTACCCTGTCTCCTTTCCCTAACTTTTAAGTCGCACGTTCTGAAATGGAATTTCGATGAGCAGATTCAACTCATACCCAGAAGATGGTGGATCTTTTGGCAACAGGAATTTCTAGCGTCCTTGGTTGAGGTCTTTGCCTTGTGTGGAAAAATCCTCCTTAGAAAGGAAACAAAGCAGAACGGGTCCGAATCCTTTTGCAAGACCCAGTTCTTCATCCCTTAGGGGTCTTTGTCCTTCCTCCAAGTCTTGTTGCAGAGTTTGAAAGTGCTGGGTTGAGACGAGACCAACGGTCAAATAAAGAACCAGAGATGGGGCGATGGGACCCAGTCCTTTCTTAGCGGTGTGAAGTCCGAGCTTCCCCGTGGTTCTGAAGTGCGGTCCGTAGCTCAATCTGCTCCTCTGTGAGTTGTCTCTCCTTCTGCGCCGCCGGACTGGGAACAGCTGGTTCCTCTTTTCAGCCCCTTTTTATGCCTCTCCTCACCATATGTGTGTATGGGGAGGTTTGGTCTACGTGACTTGCTTCACATCTGCTGTCTCTCATGAAAAAGTCCCTACATTTCCCAACCTGTTTTTGCTGACCATAGTGGAAGTTCCCGTACTTCCTCTTTTTCCGTTGCCTCAGCCAAACTCACCGCACCACCCATCCTGCCGCTTTGGCCATCTGTTCAGAACTGCTTGCGACATTTCCTGTTTCAGGGCTGTACTGCATTCCTCTCTTTTCCTATAACTCACTATTATTTATTATAACTCATTAAACACATTCATCCTATTTGAATTGATTTCAAATGATTACAACTTCATATTCATTGACAATAAATCACATCTTTTGTCTTATTGTTAATCATTAACATAATCATTACATAGTTAAATCATTACAGATCATTAATCAGAGATTCTTTGCAGAAAGTTATTGAGTGATTACTTATACTCATATTATTCCGACTTATTCAACTTAATTAACTTTTAATCAAACTACAGGATTACTTTATTTCTTCCAAGCCATTATACATCTTTTTCTGCGTGTGCCTGGAAAGATCTCATACCCTTATGCCAGTTTTCTTGACAAGGTACACTTTAGAGGAAATGTGAAAAATATTTAACCAAGGACAGAGTATTGTTTTAATTTAATATCACAGTATTCCAGTATTATTGCAAACATACTGACATTTCTCCTTCCTAAGAACAGTGAGGATCAACGGCAGAACATTCCCATTCACTGCACTTTACAGAAACCTACAAAAAAGAACACTTGTATTTTAAAGAGTACAGACAAATGGCAAAGAAAAAAGTCTGACTTACAATTTTAAGACGTAGCGGACTCGCTATGCATGTGACATCATCGGAACCGATGATGATTGGGACCGGATGCCTGGGGTGGGGAAACATTTCTAGGTTACTTCTTTACCTGTTTATGTTAGAAGTAGAAAAAATAGTCAGCAATATCATAGAATCAGTTGATGTTGAGGCATCAACTATGAAGCTGTTTTCAGTGAGGTCTTAAGGGAGACAATCTACCATAAAATCTTTCCATCCATGATCTGAACACATTGATCCCTGCAGGGTGGTGAGGGGGGCCGGTGGGGCCCAGCTCCAGCTGTCATCAGACGAGAGGCGGGGTTCACCCTGGACAGGTCACCAGTCCATCGCAGGCACTGAAAGCTAACAATGAATAAAATGTATGAAAGAGAAATGATAAATTAACAAGGAGAATAAATTATGTCCAATTATTTTAAAATCAAATCATGTTTACTAATTGCAGTGATTTATAATTGCTGACATCAGAGACTCAGAACCTGGTTTTAGAGGAAGAATTGAGCTGAATCAGAAAAACTGAAGTATATTTTGAGGTTGTCAATAACATTCCTCTGTGGGATCCAAAAGTCAAGATTCTGAGAGTAGCGTTGTTGTCTTGTAATAGGAAGGGCGTAGGTTCGATTTCATCTTCCTCTTGCCACGTGTCAACGTGCTTTGGCACCACTGTTTGTATATGTTGGGCCTCCCAGCTGTGGTGTTTATCTGTATATGGCAGCCTGAGTCTGTTGAATGTGTAGGTCACTCATAGCACAAAGGCTTCAGCCTGGATGTATTATTGAGTTTTAAATATATAACATGTTTTCAGACTCTACACTGGTTTCCAAAATATAAACTCTCCAGCTTTTATTTAGCAGCTGAACCAAAATCTGCAAAATAAAAATCCAACTGTTTTGTCAGTTGATCCGAATTTCCGAACGCGGCTCCCCGCATCTCAGACCACGGCTCCGACCTTTATTTCAAATAAAAAAAACCCTACTGTATTGTTTTTACCTCTAAAATATATATTTCTCAAATATCAATTGTTACAGCTAATCGTGGATCCATTTAAGTAAATTTAAAGCAAGTACACTCTGCGGTCGGAGTCCCGTTCGGGGCATTTCCGACCGCACTTCCGAACGGGACTCCGACCGCAGAGTGTACTTGCTTTAAATTTACTTAAACGGATCCACGATTAGCTGTAACAATTGATATTTGAGAAATATATATTTTAGAGGTAAAAACAATACAGTAGTTGTTTTGTTTTTTTTTAAATAAATGTTAATAAAATATTGTCACATGGACATCCAGGTTGTTGAATTGTACTTAAAAGTATGTATGTGTATATATGTACACACACACACACGCCCACACACAGGTGTATGTGTGTGTGTGCGTGTGTGTGTGGCCCGGTTCTCCTTCAGAACCAAGCTGCTGGCTTCATGGAGCTGTGGTTCTGGTTTCCTCCTGATCAGAACCAACAAACTCTGACAGCAGATTTCTACAAACTCTCTTAAAGCTGCAGCTTCTCAGTGGGAGGAGAATGGTTCAGGCTTCCTGATTGGACACAGAGACAGCAATCAGCCAATCAGAGGAGCAGCAGCTTGCTGTGTTCCTGCGTTTGTGTTGGTGTGAAGATGAGTGTTGTTGCTGTGTCCATGTCTCCAGGAAGTCCAGCTGGACTCCAGCCGTCCAACATGTCTAGAGACAGTGGTCCTCATCCATCAAACTGTGGCAGCAGCAGATCTGATCTCAGATCTGTTTGCTCTCCTCAGCTCAACAGGAAACAACTGATCGGGTTCATCCTGGTCACAGCTCTGAGATCAGTCTGACTGCAGCCTGGAAACCATCTACTGGATGTGCTGCGTCACTGACTGCTGCTGGAGAGAGGCTGGAAACACTCACTGATCTGCTCTCTCCTTCCTTCTTCTCTCTGCAGGTTCTGATCTCTGTGAAGTAGAGAATGGTCTCAGTGTCCTGCTGATCCTCAGAGGTTGAAGCTGCAGCAGTTTGAGTCTAAAGAGACTCTGACTGGATCATGATGATGACCTCTGACCTCCAAGGTTTTCCTCCCGTTTATTTTCTCGTGTCTGTCATTTATTGTTTGTCTCTTTGGATCAATAAAGATCCAATTCAAACTGGGCTCCATTTAGAGGCTTCGTGGAGTTTTGATCTGAACTGGATTCAACTGGAAAGTTGATCTTTTTTCTCTCTGATTCATTTTCATCCTGGAACCAGAAATGGTCTGAGAATGGAAACATGGGAATCATTTTCAGTTCAGCTTTGAAGCCATGAAAGACACTTCAAACCTCTTTTCTCTGCTGCTTCGTCCTTCTGCTGACATGAAAATGTTCCTCAAAGCTCCACAGATAAAAAGATGCTTCACTGGAAACTGCAGCGAAACTTCAGCTTCCATCAGAGAAACCAGTTTAACCAGTTTAGAACTGGATGTCCTACAGAAACTCTGATCTTAGAGCAGTTTTCAGAAACATGTGGAACCTGGAAAATAAAGATTTTATATATTTTATGTTCATTGTAAAAGCTAAATCTTGAAGTTTTACGTCATCATTGATTCTCAGCTTTAATTTCTCTCAGTTTGTTTTGGTTTTTACTTTTTTAACTCCATATTTCATGTTTTGAGTTTTCTAGAGAACTTCGGGCTCTTTACTGTGATTTTACTGATTTATTCAAACCTCAGAGAATCACTGGGATAATGTGCTGATTGGTTCATGTTTGATTTTCATAATTCTTCTAATGTAATGTGGGTTGCTGGGTGTTTAACGACCAAATAAAGTTTTTAAAAAATCTTTGTGTATTTTTTATGCAGCTGATTGTGTACACATATAATAAATAAACTTGTCTTGTACATTCTGCGTCTTCTTCTCACACTTTTTGCCTGAGAGGAGAGTCTCTCCCTCAACCTAGGTACCCTTAGTTTAAACTTTAAGGTTTAAAGAGCTGTTGCTCTTTTTGCTTCAGCTATTAAATATTCCTTTTCTTTCCTTCTTTCTGTGCAACCATGAAAGCTGTGATCCCACCCGGCCCGGCTCAGTTGTTACCTGGTACCAGGAGGAGTTGGTTCTGATGCACCATACATCTGAAATAAAGTTGCTTGTCGCAGCCTTTCGTTCCAAAAAAGCAAAAAATAAAAACTCCAATAAAGGCTGTGGGTGGTAACAGGCGGTTTGGGATTTGTACGCACTTTGACTCGATTCATTTATTGCAAAAGTAGAAATAAAGGTCTTGTAACTTAGTTGAAATGAAAAATAATCTCAATTTAATGTTTGAAGGTGTAAACAAGTGTTCAAAAAAAAAAAATCATTCTACCAAACCTCCCGTCCACACCAGACATCCACCAAACAATCCACCCAGCACCCGGTGTGTTCTTAATTAATTACTTAAATTGGTGGGAGGGTCTAACAATTAACAACGTAAATTAAACAATTCCAAATATAAAAATTAATGACAAATTTTGATTCTAAATTAACTTAAATATATTCCAACTACCCAAAGAACAAAACAAAATTGGTAGAAATGATAAACTACAAAACCTTAGCATAAATGGCCACGACAGTTGCTCCTAAAGTCATCAGTTGGACCTGTCTGGTTCTTCATCTGGTCTCTGTCATGTTGTTTTGAACTCTCCGAACCCACATGCAAAGACTCTCTCAGGAGATCAGATTAAAGATTTATTTACAAAAGACAATTGGTGTGTAATGCAGGAGCGTCTGATCAGGAGCGGACCGGTGTGATCGAACAGCTGGTAGGTGGGCGTAACTCGTCAGGGAGCTCAGCGGATGGAACTGCAAATCCCGTACTTCGCATGGAGTGTCCAGACAACAGGGAGCCTAGGAATCACAGAAAGGTACAGGACAGGTAAGCGTGCGAAACAGACTGGATATCTTTCTAGAGATCTCAGGACCAGATGTACCACAAAGGCGACAACACTCTGGCGACGAAGTGCCGGGAACCCGCTCCTAATATGCTCCCGCTGATGATCCACAGGTGTGCCGAAACACACCTGTGGAGAGGGTGTGTGAATACGCGGGCGAGCTCTCGAACGCCACCTAGAAGGAAACCAGAGGAACTGCTGAAGCCGCAGATCCTGACAGTCTCTGGTTGTTCAAGCACGATGAAGAAGTTCCAATAGGTTCCAAATCTCATTATTTCTCAAGCAAATGATGCTGAGGGGTGCTGGTCAGGTCCTGAAACTGTTAAACGGACCTGGGTGGAGCACAGAATGGAAAATTGGTGAAGTACAAAAAGAAGTGCTCATTTGACCAAACTTGATTCGTATTCTCCCTCCAACCCTCTGCAGGTCCCCGCCATGTTTGGTGGTCCTAGCCCATTCCTTTCATGTAGCTGCCATAGACTCCCGTTCATTTTTCGACCTAGTCAAAGTCTGGCTAGGAACGTCTTATCGCGCTGGGACTTAACCCTAACTTCAGTGGCCTCTTACCTCAACCAGGTTTCACTACATTTTGATTTGCTTTTTTAGCTCAATCTTTTAAATAAATCAGCTGAGCTTTAAAACCTCGTCTGAGTTTCTGTTGAATGAAGGAGTTTTGCCTCAATGCTGCTCGGCTCACCAGGAATTGGCCTTAAAAGTAAATATGTTTAAACAGATTTTCTCTCCTTTTACTTTTTAAGGAGTAAAAAGGAACAGATGAACTCATGTTCATTCATGTTTATTGGAATAAACATGAGTTCATTCCAATAAACTCATGTTATTGGAATGAACTCAGCTCAGCTTTAAAAAGTCATCTCAGTGATAACTGTTGGATGATGGAGTTTTATCTTAAGGCTTCTCTGAAGGGGCTTGAATTTGGTTTTAAAAGTCTGATATTTTAACCAAGTTTTATTTTGTTTTATTTGTCTTCAAACTCTGTTTTGAAGACAGAAATCACAGCTCAGCTTCTGATTTCATTGTTGAGCTCCTGCTAGGTGCCAGAAATGTGTATTATCACGGTTCTGAACATCAGAAATGGACTTTAAAAAACCCAGAATGCATTGCATGGTGGGGCTTCATATTTTAGCTTCTAGTTCAGCTGTTTTTGCTGCAACCCCTAACAAACCATATACTGTTTTCATCAAAATGAACTCCTCTATCAAACTAGATGACTTAGAATGAATTTGGAAACGTGTAGAAAATCAGCACCATGAGTCAGAATAGGGTGTTTATTGTTGAACTGTTGCCTGCTGCGAGCTTGAAAAAGAAAAACCACCTGCTGGCTGCTTTGGGTAAGTACCCTTACCTATTAATGTGGTCATGGAGTTACAACGGAGCATTCTAGAGGTCTTGCGGTGTATGATGGCACTAGAATGGCTCTTTGGTTTCGTTTCAGGGATGATGGTTTGAACCCCAGCAAGTGTCTAGAGATCTGGAAAGCAGCAGCTGGTCCAGGTTCTTCTTCCTTGGGACAATGGCTGGGTGATGATGACTTGGTATGACTGCTAATGCTCATCCTCCTGGTTAGCGTTATGACACGGGGAGCCATACCAATCTGGTGCGCAGTTCATTTTGGCTAGCTTGATAAAGGTGAGTCGGTGCCCCACCAAGCAGACTCCCAGTACTCTACACAAACCAGACCAGCAGAGAATCAATCAATGCAGAGCATGCTGCATGTTAACCTTGCAGTGTTAACGGATAGCACGTGGGAAAGGTGACTCGGGAGTCTTGAATGCAGTCCAATCTTCTATAGCCTCACAAGCCCATGTGAGGCCCAAGACCATTTTGGCAGCTTCCATGCAGAAAAGCATGATGCTCTTCTTTGTGTGTCACACATTGGTCTTTGCAGTACAACAGCCAGCTATTGGCTATAGCAAGATCCTTAATTAGTACCCTCAATTTCCATTTTTTGCCACTTGTGTGGTAGCAACTGATAAGGTCAATTACACCCATCTTGGAGTTGTATATATGGACAATACTGGGTTGTGAGATGGTCACTTATTTCAGTTTGACGTCTTTGTGAGGTGTCTTCTTGCAGGGTTAGGTAATTATGCAAGTAGTGGCATGCTAACCCTGTGCCACTACCTTTTTTTTCTTTTTTTTTATACCAGAATACTGTTTGGATCAGGTGCTTCCATGGGAACTTTGGGTTCTGCAATCACCCATTTTGGCTGTCCCCTGTAATGTTTTCTAGTCTACAACTAACGTGGCAGTAAAATGACCTCATGTGGATGCCAGGTGATAGGAGGTTACGTTCCACATATATTTGTACATGGCCCCTTAAGTTACAGTTCTAAAATGTGAGCTCATGGTGGTGAGAAAATTGGAGTATAGGTTCATACAACTTTTCTTAAAGTGAATATCTTGTAGTTTTAACAAGTGTGCACATTTAAACCCTTCAATGCTGAAAACATAAATGTACTTTACTATTTTTTAAGGAATAGTACTGCTGTGCAAAACCTAACTTTAAGGTTTAAACTTTAAGGTTTAAACTTTAAGGTTTAAACTTTAAGGTTTAAACTTTAAGGTTTAAACTTTAAGGTTTAAACTTTAAGGTTTAAACTTTAAGGTTTAAACTTTAAGGTTTAAACTTTAAGGTTTAAACTTTAAGGTTTAAACTTTAAGGTTTAAACTTTAAGGTTTAAACTTTAAGGTTTAAACTTTAAGGTTTAAACTTTAAGGTTTAAACTTTAAGGTTTAAACTTTAAGGTTTAAACTTTAAGGTTTAAACTTTAAGGTTTAAACTTTAAGGTTTAAACTTTAAGGTTTAAACTTTAAGGTTTAAACTTTAAGGTTTAAACTTTAAGGTTTAAACTTTAAGGTTTAAACTTTAAGGTTTAAACTTTAAGGTTTAAACTTTAAGGTTTAAACTTTAAGGTTTAAACTTTAAGGTTTAACTTTAAGGTTTAAACTTTAAGGTTTAAACTTTAAGGTTTAAACTTTAAGGTTTAAACTTTAAGGTTTAAACTTTAAGGTTTAAACTTTAAGGTTTAAACTTTAAGGTTTAAACTTTAAGGTTTAAACTTTAAGGTTTAAACTTTAAGGTTTAAACTTTAAGGTTTAAACTTTAAGGTTTAAACTTTAAGGTTTAAACTTTAAGGTTTAAACTTTAAGGTTTTAAACTTTAAGGTTTAAACTTTAAGGTTTAAACTTTAAGGTTTAAACTTTAAGGTTTAAACTTTAAGGTTTAAACTTTAAGGTTTAAACTTTAAGGTTTAAACTTTAAGGTTTAAACTTTAAGGTTTAAACTTTAAGGTTTAAACTTTAAGGTTTAAACTTTAAGGTTTAAACTTTAAGGTTTAAACTTTAAGGTTTAAACTTTAAGGTTTAAACTTTAAGGTTTAAACTTTAAGGTTTAAACTTTAAGGTTAAACTTTAAGGTTTAAACTTTAAGGTTTAAACTTTAAGGTTTAAACTTTAAGGTTTAAACTTTAAGGTTTAAACTTTAAGGTTTAAACTTTAAGGTTAAACTTTAAGGTTTAAACTTTAAGGTTTAAACTTTAAGGTTTAAACTTTAAGGTTTAAACTTTAAGGTTTAAACTTTAAGGTTTAAACTTTAAGGTTTAAACTTTAAGGTTTAAACTTTAAGGTTTAAACTTTAAGGTTTAAACTTTAAGGTTTAAACTTTAAGGTTTAAACTTTAAGGTTTAAACTTTAAGGTTTAAACTTTAAGGTTAAACTTTAAGGTTTAAACTTTAAGGTTTAAACTTTAAGGTTTAAACTTTAAGGTTTAAACTTTAAGGTTTAAACTTTAAGGTTTAAACTTTAAGGTTTAAACTTTAAGGTTTAAACTTTAAGGTTTAAACTTTAAGGTTTAAACTTTAAGGTTTAAACTTTAAGGTTTAAACTTTAAGGTTTAAACTTTAAGGTTTAAACTTTAAGGTTTAAACTTTAAGGTTTAAACTTTAAGGTTTAAACTTTAAGGTTTAAACTTTAAGGTTTAAACTTTAAGGTTTAAACTTTAAGGTTTAAACTTTAAGGTTTAAACTTTAAGGTTTAAACTTTAAGGTTTAAACTTTAAGGTTTAAACTTTAAGGTTTAAACTTTAAGGTTTAAACTTTAAGGTTTAAACTTTAAGGTTTAAACTTTAAGGTTTAAACTTTAAGGTTTAAACTTTAAGGTTTAAACTTTAAGGTTTAAACTTTAAGGTTTAAACTTTAAGGTTTAAACTTTAAGGTTTAAACTTTAAGGTTTAAACTTTAAGGTTTAAACTTTAAGGTTTAAACTTTAAGGTTTAAACTTTAAGGTTTAAACTTTAAGGTTTAAACTTTAAGGTTAAACTTTAAGGTTTAAACTTTAAGGTTTAAACTTTAAGGTTTAAACTTTAAGGTTTAACTTTAAGGTTTAAACTTTAAGGTTTAAACTTTAAGGTTTAAACTTTAAGGTTTAAACTTTAAGGTTTAAACTTTAAGGTTTAAACTTTAAGGTTTAAACTTTAAGGTTTAAACTTTAAGGTTTAAACTTTAAGGTTTAAACTTTAAGGTTTAAACTTTAAGGTTTAAACTTTAAGGTTTAAACTTTAAGGTTTAAACTTTAAGGTTTAAACTTTAAGGTTTAAACTTTAAGGTTTAAACTTTAAGGTTTAAACTTTAAGGTTTAAACTTTAAGGTTTAAACTTTAAGGTTTAACTTTAAGGTTTAAACTTTAAGGTTTAAACTTTAAGGTTTAAACTTTAAGGTTTAAACTTTAAGGTTTAAACTTTAAGGTTTAAACTTTAAGGTTTAAACTTTAAGGTTTAAACTTTAAGGTTTAAACTTTAAGGTTTAAACTTTAAGGTTTAAACTTTAAGGTTTAAACTTTAAGGTTTAAACTTTAAGGTTTAAACTTTAAGGTTTAAACTTTAAGGTTTAAACTTTAAGGTTTAAACTTTAAGGTTTAAACTTTAAGGTTTAAACTTTAAGGTTTAAACTTTAAGGTTTAAACTTTAAGGTTTAAACTTTAAGGTTTAAACTTTAAGGTTTAAACTTTAAGGTTTAAACTTTAAGGTTTAAACTTTAAGGTTTAAACTTTAAGGTTTAAACTTTAAGGTTTAAACTTTAAGGTTTAAACTTTAAGGTTTAAACTTTAAGGTTTAAACTTTAAGGTTTAAACTTTAAGGTTTAAACTTTAAGGTTTAAACTTTAAGGTTTAAAACTTTAAGGTTTAAACTTTAAGGTTTAAACTTTAAGGTTTAAACTTTAAGGTTTAAACTTTAAGGTTTAAACTTTAAGGTTTAAACTTTAAGGTTTAAACTTTAAGGTTTAAACTTTAAGGTTTAAACTTTAAGGTTTAAACTTTAAGGTTTAAACTTTAAGGTTTAAACTTTAAGGTTTAAACTTTAAGGTTTAAACTTTAAGGTTTAAACTTTAAGGTTTAAACTTTAAGGTTTAAACTTTAAGGTTTAAACTTTAAGGTTTAAACTTTAAGGTTTAAACTTTAAGGTTTAAACTTTAAGGTTTAAACTTTAAGGTTTAAACTTTAAGGTTTAAACTTTAAGGTTTAAACTTTAAGGTTTAAACTTTAAGGTTTAAACTTTAAGGTTTAAACTTTAAGGTTTAAACTTTAAGGTTTAAACTTTAAGGTTTAAACTTTAAGGTTTAAACTTTAAGGTTTAAACTTTAAGGTTTAAACTTTAAGGTTTAAACTTTAAGGTTTAAACTTTAAGGTTTAAACTTTAAGGTTTAAACTTTAAGGTTTAAACTTTAAGGTTTAAACTTTAAGGTTTAAACTTTAAGGTTTAAACTTTAAGGTTTAAACTTTAAGGTTTAAACTTTAAGGTTTAAACTTTAAGGTTTAAACTTTAAGGTTTAAACTTTAAGGTTTAAACTTTAAGGTTTAAACTTTAAGGTTTAAACTTTAAGGTTTAAACTTTAAGGTTTAAACTTTAAGGTTTAAACTTTAAGGTTTAAACTTTAAGGTTTAAACTTTAAGGTTTAAACTTTAAGGTTTAAACTTTAAGGTTTAAACTTTAAGGTTTAAACTTTAAGGTTTAAACTTTAAGGTTTAAACTTTAAGGTTTAAACTTTAAGGTTTAAACTTTAAGGTTTAAACTTTAAGGTTTAAACTTTAAGGTTTAAACTTTAAGGTTTAAACTTTAAGGTTTAAACTTTAAGGTTTAAACTTTAAGGTTTAAACTTTAAGGTTTAAACTTTAAGGTTTAAACTTTAAGGTTTAAACTTTAAGGTTTAAACTTTAAGGTTTAAACTTTAAGGTTTAAACTTTAAGGTTTAAACTTTAAGGTTTAAACTTTAAGGTTTAAACTTTAAGGTTTAACTTTAAGGTTTAAACTTTAAGGTTTAAACTTTAAGGTTTAAACTTTAAGGTTTAAACTTTAAGGTTTAAACTTTAAGGTTTAAACTTTAAGGTTTAAACTTTAAGGTTTAAACTTTAAGGTTTAAACTTTAAGGTTTAAACTTTAAGGTTTAAACTTTAAGGTTTAAACTTTAAGGTTTAAACTTTAAGGTTTAAACTTTAAGGTTTAAACTTTAAGGTTTAAACTTTAAGGTTTAAACTTTAAGGTTTAAACTTTAAGGTTTAAACTTTAAGGTTTAAACTTTAAGGTTTAAACTTTAAGGTTTAAACTTTAAGGTTTAAACTTTAAGGTTTAAACTTTAAGGTTTAAACTTTAAGGTTTAAACTTTAAGGTTTAAACTTTAAGGTTTAAACTTTAAGGTTTAAACTTTAAGGTTTAAACTTTAAGGTTTAAACTTTAAGGTTTAAACTTTAAGGTTTAAACTTTAAGGTTTAAACTTTAAGGTTTAAACTTTAAGGTTTAAACTTTAAGGTTTAAACTTTAAGGTTTAAACTTTAAGGTTTAAACTTTAAGGTTTAAACTTTAAGGTTTAAACTTAGGTTAACTTAGGTTTAAACTTTAAGGTTTAAACTTTCACATGCAGTACCTACCGTGGCCACCAGGGGCGCCGAAGAGCATTTTTTTTTTTTTTTCTTATCGATAAAATAATTTCTACATACATTATCAAATACTGTATATATTGTGAGCACAAATCACTTCATAGTGAAATTGTGTGTTTTTGATATGACAGGAATTGTTACAAAAAATGAATAAAAATCAGCTCCACCAAGGTGCCTGTTATTGGCCTTTAGGCTTAGTTTTTTATGCCTTGGGCATGTGTTTTGCCGAGAAACGCTTACCTGCCGAGATATTCTTAAAGATTCGTTTTTGTAAAAATGTGATATTCAAGGTTGTACCGTGAGAATCTCGTCCCTTCCCATGCCGAGTTCAAACTTTAAGGTTTAAACTTGCGAAGCGTGCGGTACCTACCGCGTCCACCAGGGGCCCCGAAGAGCAGTTCTTTTTGTTTTGGGATAATGTGCTGATTGGTTCATGTTTGATTTTCATAATTCTTCTAATGCAATGTGGGTTGCTGGATGTTTAACGACCAAATAAAGTTTTTAAAGAATCTTTGTGTATTTTTTATGCAGCTGACTGTGTACACATATAATAACTAAACCTTCATGTTAATCCTCCATGCCATTTTTGCTGTATTATAAGTTTTCACATTTAGTTTCACAGCTTAAATTAGTAAAAGCAGAAACATCTCAAGTTGATTTCAGCTTTAAGCTACTAATTTAGCCAGCAGTTTATTTTTTGCAGTATTCAGACTGAAGATGTTTTTTTTAATAAAACAGATGAGAATCTTTTCAATCAAAACTTGTTTAATTAAATCAGCTATTGAATTAGAATAATAACTTGTATAAAACTGCCATTTCTGTCTGGTTAATGGTGCAGCAGATCCTGCAGGGGGCGCTCTGGGGCCTCAGTGTCCAGGTCGGTTACAGTCACATCTCCCAGACTCCTGAATCTTCTGGTTCCTTCCTGAAATGATTTCCTGCAATAAAATGTTGGTTGGAAATGAGCAGAAAACTGAGAAAAACCTGAAAAAGTTCAAATGTGACCTAAAGTTTTACAGCTCAACTCATACAAAGGAAAACATGAAAATAAAGGTGTTTATTGTCAGCTGGGTCAGGGGGCGGAGCCTCAGGTGTGTCAGCTCTAGTCAGGTTTGGATCAGAACCGGTTCAGACTCCGTGCAGCAGCAGAGCAGAGTCTGTATATTTTTGTTATTTAATCAATTATCTTAAGAAAGCGAAATTGATAGGATATAAGGTTTCTTTTCTTTTTCTTTTTTGGGGGGGCTTGGGAGTAATATATATGTAGCATCCCGATCCACACTCCATTCCAGTTCATGGCGGTAATGCACATCAATAAGTTGCTTGCCAACCGCCAAAAAAGAAGAAGAAGAGGAGCAGCGTCTGGATCAGGTGAGTGTTTTGCTGATGTTTTATTTACAATGTGAAATTAATCCACAGCATAAACAACTAAGCAGGGTGTGATATTATTTAAAACAATGTGGTTGCAAGGAAGTAAATTTGGTAAGACTTTATTTGAAGGGGTGCACGTAAAAAGGACATAGGATTCTTTATAAATGTTGTCATGAAATGACACTTTTTATACAGGGTTTACACTTTTAATTGACTTTTATGTAATGTTTTAGCGTAAGTGTGCATAAAAATCTCATTATTTACCAAAAAAATTGACAAAGTTTACACTTTTACTGTGTGGGTTATTGAACAAAACTATAACGCTGCCCTTAGATCAAATATAACTCGGATTAAATTAATGAATGAAATATAAAATCAGTATTCCTGGATGTAGAAAATGTTTCTGTAAGGATGCAGTTGTGACCTCACACCACTAGGGTGCGCTAGCGGCCGCGCTGTTTCTCTTCTCTCTTGGAATAGAAGTAGCGAGCACGTTACCTTGTACAGTGCGCATGCTCACTGAGCATTGTTGTTGTAGTCAGCTGGTGGTTGTCATTCTGGCGAAAAGTGGAGAAAAATATCAAGTGAAACGGAGCAAAAGCCGAACGGATTGAAATATTTTACAGAAACGACAGTAGGTGTCGCTGTTTTCGCTTTATAACTAACAGTGCCGCTTAATTTTATTTAAAATTAGAGCAAGTCGGTCGTTTCTCCGCAGGTGGAGCGCTCGGATGGAGGCAGAGCCGGAGGACCAGGAGGAGGAAGAGGCGGCTGCCGCCATGCTGTGGTCCATCCAGGAGGCTCTGGAGAGGCAGACCCAGCAGATCGGAGCGTCGGCCTGCGGGGCCACAGCGGTGGTGGACGTCCTGAAGGCCCTCGGAGTGGATGTTGCGCCGGAAGAAGCTGACCGCTGCGTCCAAACCCGCCTGAGGGATATATTATGGGATGTTGGTGCGTGAAGAATAGTTTTTGACATGTTTGCCAGCGAAATAATGTGCAGCTGTTCATTTCTATTGAGACTAGAACGGATAGCAGTGACAGAAAATGTATTTTTTTTGTCATCATTTTCTGTATTTA
Organism: Xiphophorus hellerii; assembly: GCF_003331165.1. Lineage (NCBI taxonomy): Eukaryota > Metazoa > Chordata > Actinopteri > Cyprinodontiformes > Poeciliidae > Xiphophorus > Xiphophorus hellerii. Next base: position 32,955,292 of record NC_045673.1, on the reverse strand, counting down.
AAAGCTGTTGATTGTGTTGGAGTACAGAGAGTAGAATGTAAATGTGCAAGTTGTAATTTGTAAATGATTTGAGGGGATCTGGATGAATAAACGTTATGTTCAGGTCTTAATTGAGTTACTCGTTACAATCCTAAACAAGTGGGTTTTTAGTGGAGATTTAAAGGAAGTCAGTGTTTCAGCTGTTTTACAGTTTTCTGGAAGTTTGTTCCAAATTTGTGGTGAATAGATGCTGAAAGCTGCTTCTCCTCGTTTGGTTCTGGTTCTGGGGATGCAGAGCAGACCAGAACCGGAAGACCTGAGAGGTCTGGAAGGTTGATACGACAACAGCGGATCTTTAATGTATTGAGCCGTTCAGTGATTTGTAAACTAACAACGGTATTTTAAAGTCTATTCTTTGAGCTACAGGGAGCCAGTGGAGGGACTATAAAACTGGTGTTATGTGCTCTGTCTTCCTGGTTTTAGGATCTTTTTTCTTTGGCTTTTGGCACAATCTGAGAGGTTTCACTTTGTTTTATATGTATTTTATGTTTCAATCTTTTCTATTTTATAATCGCATTGTATTTTATGATTGTGTATAGCACTTTGGTCCTGTCGGTGTATAAAGTGCTTCATAAATAAAGTTGGTATGGTATGGTATATTCTTAAATATTGAGGCCACACCTCCTCCTTTTTTATGTTTTCTATTCTCACTTAAGAAATTGTAGTTAGGAGGTACGATCGGTTCGTTATTGTCATTCAACCATGTTTCTGTCAGAAACATAACATTGATATTATGCTCAGTGATGAAATCATTAATTAATAGAGCTTTAGCACAGAGAGATCTGGTGTTTAAAAGAGTTTAAATGTTTAAGTTTAAGCGAGTTGGAGGCCAAAAGTTCTTCAGTCTGAGGTTTGAATTAGGTCCGCTGTATTTTATATTTCTGTTTTTTTGTAAAAGGTTTTTGTAGCGATCTGGACAGGTAATGTCCTGTTCTGCAGTGCCGGGGGGCCAGACGGGTGTAAAGATAATTTTCTGGACCCGGACTCAGACCTCAGAGACGCAGAGTGATGGATCCTCTGGGGAGTCAGAGGAAGTGAGCTCTGCTACGTGAGCGCTGAGGATTAGAACAAGCAGAAACTGTTATTAGTGGTTTATTGTGTTGCTGAGCAGAAACTTGGTGCAGCTTTGGCTATTTTATAAAAGTCTTTATAGATAAAACTGAATCTGATCAACTTGAAAATCTTTATTAATTTAATGAAATAGTAATGGAAAAAAAATCTTGAAATGTTTAAACATAAATAAGCTATAAACTGAAATGTGAACTGGTTGTTATTTTCCATTTATTTCCTGGTAGTGATGATCAGACAGGATTCTTCTCATTAGCAACACACCTCTGCTGTGAGAGGGGGCGGAGCCACAGGTGGGTCCGGTTCAAGTTCTGGAGAATCGGGTCCAGTTCGTTCCGACTCGGTTTGTGTGAACAGAAGGAGAAGCAAAGATCTGATCAGGTGAGTTTTAACTCCACATTCTTCTGGTTTCCAGTCCTGACTGGGTTTTCTCTCTTTGAGCTGCTGGACAGAACCAGAACTGGGCCTGGTTCTGGTTCTGGTTCTGGTTATGATGCAGAGCTGCAGCACCTGGTTTCAATCAGGAACTCTGATTTTCTCTGAGTTTTCATCTGTAACCCAGACAACAAGCTGAGTTTGCTCCCAGTTTCATAGTGGAGTCAAACTGGTACCAGTAGGTTCTGAGTGTTTGTGGCCCGGCTGAGATATCTGGGTTCCTGATTGGTGGATGGAAAATATTTCAATATGAAGTCAATAATTTATTGATCAGAGAGGATTTCTCTGGGCTTTTATCAGTAGAAAATCCAGATTGAATCAGACATTGTGGATCAAATGCGTTACTTTATGGACTTTCTTTAATATGGAAAACTTGACCTCTTTCTGACCATCGCTCCATTTCCGAGTCTTTCTGGTTTTAAATGTTTGCTCATTAGAAAATCAGAAAATTGTTGGTTGAATCACAGCAATAATTTCCACAGCTGTTTGCCAACTTGCTAGGAAAGCTGTTTTATGTATTTTATATTTGAGTCACTGAATACAATCACGGACATTTCAAATATCCATGTTTTTCCTTTACTCTGATTTTGTTTTAATGAGCAAAATCAAAGTCCCTGGTGAATTAATGAATGAAACGTATTCATACCCCTTTAAATTTCTCACTCTGTTTCATTGCAGCCATTTGCTAATCTCAGAAAAGTTCATATTATTTCTCATTAATGTATACTCAGCATCCCCTCTTGACAGAAAACATACAGAATTGTAGAAAGCTTTGTAAATTTATAAAAAAAAAAAAGAAAAACTGAAACATCACATGGTCATAAGTATTCAGACCTTTTGCTCAGTAGAAACCCCTTTTTAGCTTGTACAGCCATGAGTCTTCTTGGAAATGATGCAACTGGTTTTTCACAGCTGGATTTGGGGATCCTCTGCCACTCCTCCTTCAGAACCTCTCCAGTTCCATCGGGTCGGATGGTGAATGTTGGCGTCACGAATGGTCATAGAGTTGGATGCAGGCATGCATAACAAATCACATTTTATTTTAAATACATTTACATTTTTCAAGAGTACATTGCCAATATGTACTTGTACAGAATTGTACAAATTGTCAATGCATTCAAAATTTGCAGACAACATGCTTATGAAAATTAGTACAATGAAACAATAGGTTGAAGGTTATCCTGCAATAGTCAGCCCCGCCCACTCCTCACTACTCCCCAGGGCTGCCTACTGACCAGTTCTCCGTCTAACAGGTCCGGAAAATCTCTGAGTCCTGGGTATTACCCTAAGAGTACTCTATAAGAGATAATCTATTTAAACTGGTGGCGAAAGTGATTCGTCTAGCTCTAACTACCTCCAATCCAGAAGTTATGACCCTTTACAGTTAAGAAACAATCAGCTGAGTAGCCCTCGCAGCTGCATAATTCCAATAACCACTTCTGTTAACGGTAGCCCACTTTCTAAATCATAACTTGCACTTGGAACCGGCTAGATTATGTTTAGTGACTTAGATGTAAGTCCCAGGGTCATTATTTAATCTCACCAAAGGAAATTATGAAGCCTCCTATTTACTGGAATCATGTACATTAGTTTTACCTTAATTAAAAGAACTGGACAAAGATTAAATGACTCTATTAATTCCAATGTCCACCAACCTCATTAGAATTTTATAGTATAAATTTATTAAGCAAGCTTAAGCAGGGGTATGCGACATACAAATCAATAATCAATCGTATATAATTCAAAAACAGTGTAATAAAATTTACATGTACAATCATACTACCCTGTCTCCTTTCCCTAACTTTTAAGTCGCACGTTCTGAAATGGAATTTCGATGAGCAGATTCAACTCATACCCAGAAGATGGTGGATCTTTTGGCAACAGGAATTTCTAGCGTCCTTGGTTGAGGTCTTTGCCTTGTGTGGAAAAATCCTCCTTAGAAAGGAAACAAAGCAGAACGGGTCCGAATCCTTTTGCAAGACCCAGTTCTTCATCCCTTAGGGGTCTTTGTCCTTCCTCCAAGTCTTGTTGCAGAGTTTGAAAGTGCTGGGTTGAGACGAGACCAACGGTCAAATAAAGAACCAGAGATGGGGCGATGGGACCCAGTCCTTTCTTAGCGGTGTGAAGTCCGAGCTTCCCCGTGGTTCTGAAGTGCGGTCCGTAGCTCAATCTGCTCCTCTGTGAGTTGTCTCTCCTTCTGCGCCGCCGGACTGGGAACAGCTGGTTCCTCTTTTCAGCCCCTTTTTATGCCTCTCCTCACCATATGTGTGTATGGGGAGGTTTGGTCTACGTGACTTGCTTCACATCTGCTGTCTCTCATGAAAAAGTCCCTACATTTCCCAACCTGTTTTTGCTGACCATAGTGGAAGTTCCCGTACTTCCTCTTTTTCCGTTGCCTCAGCCAAACTCACCGCACCACCCATCCTGCCGCTTTGGCCATCTGTTCAGAACTGCTTGCGACATTTCCTGTTTCAGGGCTGTACTGCATTCCTCTCTTTTCCTATAACTCACTATTATTTATTATAACTCATTAAACACATTCATCCTATTTGAATTGATTTCAAATGATTACAACTTCATATTCATTGACAATAAATCACATCTTTTGTCTTATTGTTAATCATTAACATAATCATTACATAGTTAAATCATTACAGATCATTAATCAGAGATTCTTTGCAGAAAGTTATTGAGTGATTACTTATACTCATATTATTCCGACTTATTCAACTTAATTAACTTTTAATCAAACTACAGGATTACTTTATTTCTTCCAAGCCATTATACATCTTTTTCTGCGTGTGCCTGGAAAGATCTCATACCCTTATGCCAGTTTTCTTGACAAGGTACACTTTAGAGGAAATGTGAAAAATATTTAACCAAGGACAGAGTATTGTTTTAATTTAATATCACAGTATTCCAGTATTATTGCAAACATACTGACATTTCTCCTTCCTAAGAACAGTGAGGATCAACGGCAGAACATTCCCATTCACTGCACTTTACAGAAACCTACAAAAAAAGAACACTTGTATTTTAAAGAGTACAGACAAATGGCAAAGAAAAAAGTCTGACTTACAATTTTAAGACGTAGCGGACTCGCTATGCATGTGACATCATCGGAACCGATGATGATTGGGACCGGATGCCTGGGGTGGGGAAACATTTCTAGGTTACTTCTTTACCTGTTTATGTTAGAAGTAGAAAAAATAGTCAGCAATATCATAGAATCAGTTGATGTTGAGGCATCAACTATGAAGCTGTTTTCAGTGAGGTCTTAAGGGAGACAATCTACCATAAAATCTTTCCATCCATGATCTGAACACATTGATCCCTGCAGGGTGGTGAGGGGGGCCGGTGGGGCCCAGCTCCAGCTGTCATCAGACGAGAGGCGGGGTTCACCCTGGACAGGTCACCAGTCCATCGCAGGCACTGAAAGCTAACAATGAATAAAATGTATGAAAGAGAAATGATAAATTAACAAGGAGAATAAATTATGTCCAATTATTTTAAAATCAAATCATGTTTACTAATTGCAGTGATTTATAATTGCTGACATCAGAGACTCAGAACCTGGTTTTAGAGGAAGAATTGAGCTGAATCAGAAAAACTGAAGTATATTTTGAGGTTGTCAATAACATTCCTCTGTGGGATCCAAAAGTCAAGATTCTGAGAGTAGCGTTGTTGTCTTGTAATAGGAAGGGCGTAGGTTCGATTTCATCTTCCTCTTGCCACGTGTCAACGTGCTTTGGCACCACTGTTTGTATATGTTGGGCCTCCCAGCTGTGGTGTTTATCTGTATATGGCAGCCTGAGTCTGTTGAATGTGTAGGTCACTCATAGCACAAAGGCTTCAGCCTGGATGTATTATTGAGTTTTAAATATATAACATGTTTTCAGACTCTACACTGGTTTCCAAAATATAAACTCTCCAGCTTTTATTTAGCAGCTGAACCAAAATCTGCAAAATAAAAATCCAACTGTTTTGTCAGTTGATCCGAATTTCCGAACGCGGCTCCCCGCATCTCAGACCACGGCTCCGACCTTTATTTCAAATAAAAAAAACCCTACTGTATTGTTTTTACCTCTAAAATATATATTTCTCAAATATCAATTGTTACAGCTAATCGTGGATCCATTTAAGTAAATTTAAAGCAAGTACACTCTGCGGTCGGAGTCCCGTTCGGGGCATTTCCGACCGCACTTCCGAACGGGACTCCGACCGCAGAGTGTACTTGCTTTAAATTTACTTAAACGGATCCACGATTAGCTGTAACAATTGATATTTGAGAAATATATATTTTAGAGGTAAAAACAATACAGTAGTTGTTTTGTTTTTTTTTAAATAAATGTTAATAAAATATTGTCACATGGACATCCAGGTTGTTGAATTGTACTTAAAAGTATGTATGTGTATATATGTACACACACACACACGCCCACACACAGGTGTATGTGTGTGTGTGCGTGTGTGTGTGGCCCGGTTCTCCTTCAGAACCAAGCTGCTGGCTTCATGGAGCTGTGGTTCTGGTTTCCTCCTGATCAGAACCAACAAACTCTGACAGCAGATTTCTACAAACTCTCTTAAAGCTGCAGCTTCTCAGTGGGAGGAGAATGGTTCAGGCTTCCTGATTGGACACAGAGACAGCAATCAGCCAATCAGAGGAGCAGCAGCTTGCTGTGTTCCTGCGTTTGTGTTGGTGTGAAGATGAGTGTTGTTGCTGTGTCCATGTCTCCAGGAAGTCCAGCTGGACTCCAGCCGTCCAACATGTCTAGAGACAGTGGTCCTCATCCATCAAACTGTGGCAGCAGCAGATCTGATCTCAGATCTGTTTGCTCTCTCAGCTCAACAGGAAACAACTGATCGGGTTCATCCTGGTCACAGCTCTGAGATCAGTCTGACTGCAGCCTGGAAACCATCTACTGGATGTGCTGCGTCACTGACTGCTGCTGGAGAGAGGCTGGAAACACTCACTGATCTGCTCTCTCCTTCCTTCTTCTCTCTGCAGGTTCTGATCTCTGTGAAGTAGAGAATGGTCTCAGTGTCCTGCTGATCCTCAGAGGTTGAAGCTGCAGCAGTTTGAGTCTAAAGAGACTCTGACTGGATCATGATGATGACCTCTGACCTCCAAGGTTTTCCTCCCGTTTATTTTCTCGTGTCTGTCATTTATTGTTTGTCTCTTTGGATCAATAAAGATCCAATTCAAACTGGGCTCCATTTAGAGGCTTCGTGGAGTTTTGATCTGAACTGGATTCAACTGGAAAGTTGATCTTTTTTCTCTCTGATTCATTTTCATCCTGGAACCAGAAATGGTCTGAGAATGGAAACATGGGAATCATTTTCAGTTCAGCTTTGAAGCCATGAAAGACACTTCAAACCTCTTTTCTCTGCTGCTTCGTCCTTCTGCTGACATGAAAATGTTCCTCAAAGCTCCACAGATAAAAAGATGCTTCACTGGAAACTGCAGCGAAACTTCAGCTTCCATCAGAGAAACCAGTTTAACCAGTTTAGAACTGGATGTCCTACAGAAACTCTGATCTTAGAGCAGTTTTCAGAAACATGTGGAACCTGGAAAATAAAGATTTTATATATTTTATGTTCATTGTAAAAGCTAAATCTTGAAGTTTTACGTCATCATTGATTCTCAGCTTTAATTTCTCTCAGTTTGTTTTGGTTTTTACTTTTTTAACTCCATATTTCATGTTTTGAGTTTTCTAGAGAACTTCGGGCTCTTTACTGTGATTTTACTGATTTATTCAAACCTCAGAGAATCACTGGGATAATGTGCTGATTGGTTCATGTTTGATTTTCATAATTCTTCTAATGTAATGTGGGTTGCTGGGTGTTTAACGACCAAATAAAGTTTTTAAAAAATCTTTGTGTATTTTTTATGCAGCTGATTGTGTACACATATAATAAATAAACTTGTCTTGTACATTCTGCGTCTTCTTCTCACACTTTTTGCCTGAGAGGAGAGTCTCTCCCTCAACCTAGGTACCCTTAGTTTAAACTTTAAGGTTTAAAGAGCTGTTGCTCTTTTTGCTTCAGCTATTAAATATTCCTTTTCTTTCCTTCTTTCTGTGCAACCATGAAAGCTGTGATCCCACCCGGCCCGGCTCAGTTGTTACCTGGTACCAGGAGGAGTTGGTTCTGATGCACCATACATCTGAAATAAAGTTGCTTGTCGCAGCCTTTCGTTCCAAAAAAGCAAAAAATAAAAACTCCAATAAAGGCTGTGGGTGGTAACAGGCGGTTTGGGATTTGTACGCACTTTGACTCGATTCATTTATTGCAAAAGTAGAAATAAAGGTCTTGTAACTTAGTTGAAATGAAAAATAATCTCAATTTAATGTTTGAAGGTGTAAACAAGTGTTCAAAAAAAAAAAATCATTCTACCAAACCTCCCGTCCACACCAGACATCCACCAAACAATCCACCCAGCACCCGGTGTGTTCTTAATTAATTACTTAAATTGGTGGGAGGGTCTAACAATTAACAACGTAAATTAAACAATTCCAAATATAAAAATTAATGACAAATTTTGATTCTAAATTAACTTAAATATATTCCAACTACCCAAAGAACAAAACAAAATTGGTAGAAATGATAAACTACAAAACCTTAGCATAAATGGCCACGACAGTTGCTCCTAAAGTCATCAGTTGGACCTGTCTGGTTCTTCATCTGGTCTCTGTCATGTTGTTTTGAACTCTCCGAACCCACATGCAAAGACTCTCTCAGGAGATCAGATTAAAGATTTATTTACAAAAGACAATTGGTGTGTAATGCAGGAGCGTCTGATCAGGAGCGGACCGGTGTGATCGAACAGCTGGTAGGTGGGCGTAACTCGTCAGGGAGCTCAGCGGATGGAACTGCAAATCCCGTACTTCGCATGGAGTGTCCAGACAACAGGGAGCCTAGGAATCACAGAAAGGTACAGGACAGGTAAGCGTGCGAAACAGACTGGATATCTTTCTAGAGATCTCAGGACCAGATGTACCACAAAGGCGACAACACTCTGGCGACGAAGTGCCGGGAACCCGCTCCTAATATGCTCCCGCTGATGATCCACAGGTGTGCCGAAACACACCTGTGGAGAGGGTGTGTGAATACGCGGGCGAGCTCTCGAACGCCACCTAGAAGGAAACCAGAGGAACTGCTGAAGCCGCAGATCCTGACAGTCTCTGGTTGTTCAAGCACGATGAAGAAGTTCCAATAGGTTCCAAATCTCATTATTTCTCAAGCAAATGATGCTGAGGGGTGCTGGTCAGGTCCTGAAACTGTTAAACGGACCTGGGTGGAGCACAGAATGGAAAATTGGTGAAGTACAAAAAGAAGTGCTCATTTGACCAAACTTGATTCGTATTCTCCCTCCAACCCTCTGCAGGTCCCCGCCATGTTTGGTGGTCCTAGCCCATTCCTTTCATGTAGCTGCCATAGACTCCCGTTCATTTTTCGACCTAGTCAAAGTCTGGCTAGGAACGTCTTATCGCGCTGGGACTTAACCCTAACTTCAGTGGCCTCTTACCTCAACCAGGTTTCACTACATTTTGATTTGCTTTTTTAGCTCAATCTTTTAAATAAATCAGCTGAGCTTTAAAACCTCGTCTGAGTTTCTGTTGAATGAAGGAGTTTTGCCTCAATGCTGCTCGGCTCACCAGGAATTGGCCTTAAAAGTAAATATGTTTAAACAGATTTTCTCTCCTTTTACTTTTTAAGGAGTAAAAAGGAACAGATGAACTCATGTTCATTCATGTTTATTGGAATAAACATGAGTTCATTCCAATAAACTCATGTTATTGGAATGAACTCAGCTCAGCTTTAAAAAGTCATCTCAGTGATAACTGTTGGATGATGGAGTTTTATCTTAAGGCTTCTCTGAAGGGGCTTGAATTTGGTTTTAAAAGTCTGATATTTTAACCAAGTTTTATTTTGTTTTATTTGTCTTCAAACTCTGTTTTGAAGACAGAAATCACAGCTCAGCTTCTGATTTCATTGTTGAGCTCCTGCTAGGTGCCAGAAATGTGTATTATCACGGTTCTGAACATCAGAAATGGACTTTAAAAAACCCAGAATGCATTGCATGGTGGGGCTTCATATTTTAGCTTCTAGTTCAGCTGTTTTTGCTGCAACCCCTAACAAACCATATACTGTTTTCATCAAAATGAACTCCTCTATCAAACTAGATGACTTAGAATGAATTTGGAAACGTGTAGAAAATCAGCACCATGAGTCAGAATAGGGTGTTTATTGTTGAACTGTTGCCTGCTGCGAGCTTGAAAAAGAAAAACCACCTGCTGGCTGCTTTGGGTAAGTACCCTTACCTATTAATGTGGTCATGGAGTTACAACGGAGCATTCTAGAGGTCTTGCGGTGTATGATGGCACTAGAATGGCTCTTTGGTTTCGTTTCAGGGATGATGGTTTGAACCCCAGCAAGTGTCTAGAGATCTGGAAAGCAGCAGCTGGTCCAGGTTCTTCTTCCTTGGGACAATGGCTGGGTGATGATGACTTGGTATGACTGCTAATGCTCATCCTCCTGGTTAGCGTTATGACACGGGGAGCCATACCAATCTGGTGCGCAGTTCATTTTGGCTAGCTTGATAAAGGTGAGTCGGTGCCCCACCAAGCAGACTCCCAGTACTCTACACAAACCAGACCAGCAGAGAATCAATCAATGCAGAGCATGCTGCATGTTAACCTTGCAGTGTTAACGGATAGCACGTGGGAAAGGTGACTCGGGAGTCTTGAATGCAGTCCAATCTTCTATAGCCTCACAAGCCCATGTGAGGCCCAAGACCATTTTGGCAGCTTCCATGCAGAAAAGCATGATGCTCTTCTTTGTGTGTCACACATTGGTCTTTGCAGTACAACAGCCAGCTATTGGCTATAGCAAGATCCTTAATTAGTACCCTCAATTTCCATTTTTTGCCACTTGTGTGGTAGCAACTCATAAGGTCAATTACACCCATCTTGGAGTTGTATATATGGACAATACTGGGTTGTGAGATGGTCACTTATTTCAGTTTGACGTCTTTGTGAGGTGTCTTCTTGCAGGGTTAGGTAATTATGCAAGTAGTGGCATGCTAACCCTGTGCCACTACCTTTTTTTTTTTTTTTTTTTATACCAGAATACTGTTTGGATCAGATGCTTCCATGGGAACTTTGGGTTCTGCAATCACCCATTTTGGCTGTCCCCTGTAATGTTTTCTAGTCTACAACTAACGTGGCAGTAAAATGACCTCATGTGGATGCCAGGGTGATAGGAGGTTACGTTCCACATATATTTGTACATGGCCCCTTAAGTTACAGTTCTAAAATGTGAGCTCATGGTGGTGAGAAAATTGGAGTATAGGTTCATACAACTTTTCTTAAAGTGAATATCTTGTAGTTTTAACAAGTGTGCACATTTAAACCCTTCAATGCTGAAAATATAAATGTACTTTACTATTTTTTAAGGAATAGTACTGCTGTGCAAAACCTAACTTTAAGGTTTAAACTTTAAGGTTTAAACTTTAAGGTTTAAACTTTAAGGTTTAAACTTTAAGGTTTAAACTTTAAGGTTTAAACTTTAAGGTTTAAACTTTAAGGTTTAAACTTTAAGGTTTAAACTTTAAGGTTTAAACTTTAAGGTTTAAACTTTAAGGTTTAAACTTTAAGGTTTAAACTTTAAGGTTTAAACTTTAAGGTTTAAACTTTAAGGTTTAAACTTTAAGGTTTAAACTTTAAGGTTTAAACTTTAAGGTTTAAACTTTAAGGTTTAAACTTTAAGGTTTAAACTTTAAGGTTTAAACTTTAAGGTTTAAACTTTAAGGTTTAAACTTTAAGGTTTAAACTTTAAGGTTTAAACTTTAAGGTTTAAACTTTAAGGTTTAAACTTTAAGGTTTAAACTTTAAGGTTTAAACTTTAAGGTTTAAACTTTAAGGTTTAAACTTTAAGGTTTAAACTTTAAGGTTTAAACTTTAAGGTTTAAACTTTAAGGTTTAAACTTAAGGTTTAAACTTTAAGGTTTAAACTTTAAGGTTTAAACTTTAAGGTTTAAACTTTAAGGTTTAAACTTTAAGGTTTAAACTTTAAGGTTTAAACTTTAAGGTTTAAACTTTAAGGTTTAAACTTTAAGGTTTAAACTTTAAGGTTTAAACTTTAAGGTTTAAAACTTTAAGGTTTAAACTTTAAGGTTTAAACTTTAAAGGTTTTAAACTTTAAGGTTTAAAACTTTAAGGTTTAAACTTAAGGTTTAAACTTTAAGGTTTAACTTTAAGGTTTAAACTTTAAGGTTTAAACTTTAAGGTTAAACTTTAGGTTTAAACTTAAGGTTTAAACTTTAAGGTTAAACTTTAGGTTTAAACTTTAAGGTTTAACTTTAAGTTTAAACTTTAAGGTTTAAACTTTAAGGTTTAAACTTAAGGTTAAACTTTAAGGTTTAAACGTTAAGGTTTAAACTTTAAGGTTTAAACTTTAAGGGTTTAAACTTTAAGGTTTAAACTTTAAGGTTTAAACTTTAAGGTTTAAACTTTAAAGGTGTAAACTTTAAGTTTAAACTTTAAGGTTTAAACTTTAAGGTTTAAACTTTAAGGTTTAAATTTAAGGTTTAAACTTTAAGGTTAAACTTTAAGGTTTAAACTTTAAGGTTTAACTTTAAGGTTTAAACTTTAAGGTTTAAACTTTAAGGTTTAAACTTTAAGGTTTAAACTTTAAGGTTTAAACTTTAAGGTTTTAAACTTTAAGGTTTAAACTTTAAGGTTTAAACTTTAAGGTTAAACTTTAAGGTTTAAACTTTAAGGTTTAAACTTTAAGGTTTAAACTTTAAGGTTTAAACTTTAAGGTTTAACTTTAAGGTTTAAACTTTAAGGTTTAAACTTTAAGGTTTAAACTTTAAGGTTTAAACTTTAAGGTTTAAACTTTAAGGTTTAAACTTTAAGGTTTAAACTTTAAGGTTTAAACTTTAAGGTTTAAACTTTAAGGTTTAAACTTTAAGGTTTAAAACTTTAAGGTTTAAACTTTAAGGTTTAAACTTTAAGGTTTAAACTTTAAGGTTTAAACTTTAAGGTTTAAACTTTAAGGTTAAACTTTAAGGTTTAAACTTTAAGGTTTAAACTTTAAGGTTTAAACTTTAAGGTTTAAACTTTAAGGTTTAAACTTTAAGGTTTAAACTTTAAGGTTTAAACTTTAGGTTTAAACTTTAAGGTTTAAACTTTAAGGTTTAAACTTTAAGGTTTAAACTTTAAGGTTAAACTTTAAGGTTTAAACTTTAAGGTTTAAACTTTAAGGTTTAAACTTTAAGGTTTAAACTTTAAGGTTTAAACTTTAAGGTTTAAACTTTAAGGTTAAACTTTAAGGTTTAAACTTTAAGGTTTAAACTTTAAGGTTTAAACTTTAAGGTTTAAACTTTAAGGTTTAAACTTTAAGGTTTAAACTTTAAGGTTTAAACTTTAAGGTTTAAACTTTAAGGTTTAAACTTTAAGGTTTAAACTTTAAGGTTTAAACTTAAGGTTTAAACTTTAAGGTTTAAACTTTAAGGTTTAAACTTTAAGGTTTAAACTTTAAGGTTTAAACTTTAAGGTTTAAACTTTAAGGTTTAAACTTTAAGGTTTAAACTTTAAGGTTTAAACTTTAAGGTTTAAACTTTAAGGTTTAAACTTTAAGGTTTAAACTTTAAGGTTTAAACTTTAAGGTTTAAACTTTAAGGTTTAAACTTTAAGGTTTAAACTTTAAGGTTTAAACTTTAAGGTTTAAACTTTAAGGTTTAAACTTTAAGGTTTAAACTTTAAGGTTTAAACTTTAAGGTTTAAACTTTAAGGTTTAAACTTTAAGGTTTAAACTTTAAGGTTTAAACTTTAAGGTTTAAACTTTAAGGTTTAAACTTTAAGGTTTAAACTTTAAGGTTTAAACTTTAAGGTTTAAACTTTAGGTTTAAACTTTAAGGTTTAAAACTTTAAGGTTTAAACTTTAAGGTTTAAACTTTAAGGTTTAAACTTTAAGGTTTAAACTTTAGGTTTAAACTTTAAGGTTTAAACTTTAAGGTTTAAACTTTAAGGTTTAAACTTTAAGGTTTAAACTTTAAGGTTTAAACTTTAAGGTTTAAACTTAAGGTTTAAACTTTAAGGTTTAAACTTTAAGGTTTAAACTTTAAGGTTTAAACTTTAAGGTTTAAACTTTAAGGTTTAAACTTTAAGGTTAAAACTTTAAGGTTTAAACTTTAAGGTTTAAACTTTAAGGTTTAAACTTTAAGGTTTAAACTTTAAGGTTTAAACTTTAAGGTTTAAACTTTAAGGTTTAAACTTTAAGGTTTAAACTTTAAGGGTTAAACTTTAAGGTTTAAACTTTAAGGTTTAAACTTTAAGGTTTAAACTTTTAAGGTTTAAACTTTAAGTTTAAACTTTAAGGTTTAAACTTTAAGGTTTAAACTTAAGGTTTAAAACTTTAAGGTTTAACTTTAAGGTTAAACTTTAAGGTTTAAACTTTAAGGTTTAAACTTTAAGGTTTAAACTTTAAGGTTTAAACTTTAAGGTTTAAACTTTAAGGTTTAAACCTTAAGGTTTAAACTTTAAGGTTTAAACTTTAAGGTTTAAACTTTAAGGTTTAAACTTTAAGGTTTAAACTTTAAGGTTTAAACTTTAAGGTTTAAACTTTAGGTGTAAACTTTAAGGTTTAAACTTTAAGGTTTAAACTTTAAGGTTTAAACTTTAAGGTTTAAACTTTAAGGTTTAAACTTTAAGGTTTAAACTTTAAGGTTTAAACTTTAAGGTTTAAACTTTAAGGTTTAAACTTTAAGGTTTAAACTTTAAGGTTTAAACTTTAAGGTTTAAACTTTAAGGTTTAAACTTTAAGGTTTAAACTTTAAGGTTATAACTTTAAGGTTTAAACTTTAAGGTTTAAACTTTAAGGTTTAAACTTTAAGGTTTAAACTTTAAGGTTTAAACTTTAAGGTTTAAACTTTAAGGTTTAAACTTTAAGGTTAAACTTTAAGGTTTAAACTTTAAGGTTTAAACTTTAAGGTTTAAACTTTAAGGTTTAAACTTAAGGTTTAAACTTTAAGGTTTAAACTTTAAGGTTTAAACTTTAAGGTTTAAACTTTAAGGTTTAAACTTTAAGGTTTAAACTTTAAGGTTTAAACTTTAAGGTTTAAACTTTAAGGTTTAAACTTTAAGGTTTAAACTTTAAGGTTTAAACTTTAAGGTTTAAACTTTAAGGTTTAAACTTTAAGGTTTAAACTTTAAGGTTTAAACTTTAAGGTTTAAACTTTAAGGTTTAAACTTTAAGGTTTAAACTTTAAGGTTTAAACTTTAAGGTTTAAACTTTAAGGTTTAAACTTTAAGGTTTAAACTTTAAGGTTTAAACTTTAAGGTTTAAACTTTAAGGTTTAACTTTAAGGTTTAAACTTTAAGGTTTAAACTTTAAGGTTTAAACTTTAAGGTTTAAACTTTAAGGTTTAAACTTTAAGGTTTAAACTTTAAGGTTTAAACTTTAAGGTTTAAACTTTAAGGTTTAAACTTTAAGGTTTAAACTTTAAGGTTTAAACTTTAAGGTTTAAACTTTAAGGTTTAAACTTAAGGTTTAAACTTTAAGGTTTAAACTTTAAGGTTTAAACTTTAAGGTTTAAACTTTAAGGTTTAAACTTTAAGGTTTAAACTTTAAGGTTTAAACTTAAGGTTTAAACTTTAAGGTTTAAACTTTAAGGTTTAAACTTTAAGGTTTAAACTTTAAGGTTTAAACTTTAAGGTTTAAACTTTAAGGTTTAAACTTTAAGGTTTAAACTTTAAGGTTTAAACTTTAAGGTTTAAACTTTAAGGTTTAAACTTTAAGGTTTAAACTTTAAGGTTTAAACTTTAAGGTTTAAACTTAAGGTTTAAACTTTAAGGTTTAAACTTTAAGGTTTAAACTTTAAGGTTTAAACTTTAAGGTTTAAACTTTAAGGTTTAAACTTTAAGGTTTAAACTTTAAGGTTTAAACTTTAAGGTTTAAACTTTAAGGTTTAAACTTTAAGGTTTAAACTTTAAGGTTTAAACTTTAAGGTTTAAACTTTAAGGTTTAAACTTTAAGGTTTAAACTTTAAGGTTTAAACTTTAAGGTTTAAACTTTAAGGTTTAAACTTTAAGGTTTAAACTTTAAGGTTTAAACTTTAAGGTTTAAACTTTAAGGTTTAAACTTTAAGGTTTAAACTTTAAGGTTTAAACTTTAAGGTTTAAACTTTAAGGTTTAAACTTTAAGGTTTAAACTTTAAGGTTTAAACTTTAAGGTTTAAACTTTAAGGTTTAAACTTTAAGGTTTAAACTTTAAGGTTTAAACTTTAAGGTTTAAACTTTAAGGTTTAAACTTTAAGGTTTAAACTTTAAGGTTTAAACTTTCACATGCAGTACCTACCGTGGCCACCAGGGGCGCCGAAGAGCATTTTTTTTTTTTTTTTCTTATCGATAAAATAATTTCTACATACATTATCAAATACTGTATATATTGTGAGCACAAATCACTTCATAGTGAAATTGTGTGTTTTTGATATGACAGGAATTGTTACAAAAAATGAATAAAAATCAGCTCCACCAAGGTGCCTGTTATTGGCCTTTAGGCTTAGTTTTTTATGCCTTGGGCATGTGTTTTGCCGAGAAACGCTTACCTGCCGAGATATTCTTAAAGATTCGTTTTTGTAAAAATGTGATATTCAAGGTTGTACCGTGAGAATCTCGTCCCTTCCCATGCCGAGTTCAAACTTTAAGGTTTAAACTTGCGAAGCGTGCGGTACCTACCGCGTCCACCAGGGGCCCCGAAGAGCAGTTCTTTTTGTTTTGGGATAATGTGCTGATTGGTTCATGTTTGATTTTCATAATTCTTCTAATGCAATGTGGGTTGCTGGATGTTTAACGACCAAATAAAGTTTTTAAAGAATCTTTGTGTATTTTTTATGCAGCTGACTGTGTACACATATAATAACTAAACCTTCATGTTAATCCTCCATGCCATTTTTGCTGTATTATAAGTTTTCACATTTAGTTTCACAGCTTAAATTAGTAAAAGCAGAAACATCTCAAGTTGATTTCAGCTTTAAGCTACTAATTTAGCCAGCAGTTTATTTTTTGCAGTATTCAGACTGAAGATGTTTTTTTTAATAAAACAGATGAGAATCTTTTCAATCAAAACTTGTTTAATTAAATCAGCTATTGAATTAGAATAATAACTTGTATAAAACTGCCATTTCTGTCTGGTTAATGGTGCAGCAGATCCTGCAGGGGGCGCTCTGGGGCCTCAGTGTCCAGGTCGGTTACAGTCACATCTCCCAGACTCCTGAATCTTCTGGTTCCTTCCTGAAATGATTTCCTGCAATAAAATGTTGGTTGGAAATGAGCAGAAAACTGAGAAAAACCTGAAAAAGTTCAAATGTGACCTAAAGTTTTACAGCTCAACTCATACAAAGGAAAACATGAAAATAAAGGTGTTTATTGTCAGCTGGGTCAGGGGGCGGAGCCTCAGGTGTGTCAGCTCTAGTCAGGTTTGGATCAGAACCGGTTCAGACTCCGTGCAGCAGCAGAGCAGAGTCTGTATATTTTTGTTATTTAATCAATTATCTTAAGAAAGCGAAATTGATAGGATATAAGGTTTCTTTTCTTTTTCTTTTTTGGGGGGGCTTGGGAGTAATATATATGTAGCATCCCGATCCACACTCCATTCCAGTTCATGGCGGTAATGCACATCAATAAGTTGCTTGCCAACCGCCAAAAAAGAAGAAGAAGAGGAGCAGCGTCTGGATCAGGTGAGTGTTTTGCTGATGTTTTATTTACAATGTGAAATTAATCCACAGCATAAACAACTAAGCAGGTAGTGACCAGGGTGTGATATTATTTAAAACAATGTGGTTGCAAGGAAGTAAATTTGGTAAGACTTTATTTGAAGGGGTGCACGTAAAAAGGACATAGGATTCTTTATAAATGTTGTCATGAAATGACACTTTTTATACAGGGTTTACACTTTTAATTGACTTTTATGTAATGTTTTAGCGTAAGTGTGCATAAAAATCTCATTATTTACCAAAAAAATTGACAAAGTTTACACTTTTACTGTGTGGGTTATTGAACAAAACTATAACGCTGCCCTTAGATCAAATATAACTCGGATTAAATTAATGAATGAAATATAAAATCAGTATTCCTGGATGTAGAAAATGTTTCTGTAAGGATGCAGTTGTGACCTCACACCACTAGGGTGCGCTAGCGGCCGCGCTGTTTCTCTTCTCTCTTGGAATAGAAGTAGCGAGCACGTTACCTTGTACAGTGCGCATGCTCACTGAGCATTGTTGTTGTAGTCAGCTGGTGGTTGTCATTCTGGCGAAAAGTGGAGAAAAATATCAAGTGAAACGGAGCAAAAGCCGAACGGATTGAAATATTTTACAGAAACGACAGTAGGTGTCGCTGTTTTCGCTTTATAACTAACAGTGCCGCTTAATTTTATTTAAAATTAGAGCAAGTCGGTCGTTTCTCCGCAGGTGGAGCGCTCGGATGGAGGCAGAGCCGGAGGACCAGGAGGAGGAAGAGGCGGCTGCCGCCATGCTGTGGTCCATCCAGGAGGCTCTGGAGAGGCAGACCCAGCAGATCGGAGCGTCGGCCTGCGGGGCCACAGCGGTGGTGGACGTCCTGAAGGCCCTCGGAGTGGATGTTGCGCCGGAAGAAGCTGACCGCTGCGTCCAAACCCGCCTGAGGGATATATTATGGGATGTTGGTGCGTGAAGAATAGTTTTTGACATGTTTGCCAGCGAAATAATGTGCAGCTGTTCATTTCTATTGAGACTAGAACGGATAGCAGTGACAGAAAATGTATTTTTTTTGTCATCATTTTCTGTATTTAAAAGCTGTTGATTGTGTTGGAGTACAGAGAGTAGAATGTAAATGTGCAAGTTGTAATTTGTAAATGATTTGAGGGGATCTGGATGAATAAACGTTATGTTCAGGTCTTAATTGAGTTACTCGTTACAATCCTAAACAAGTGGGTTTTTAGTGGAGATTTAAAGGAAGTCAGTGTTTCAGCTGTTTTACAGTTTTCTGGAAGTTTGTTCCAAATTTGTGGTGAATAGATGCTGAAAGCTGCTTCTCCTCGTTTGGTTCTGGTTCTGGGGATGCAGAGCAGACCAGAACCGGAAGACCTGAGAGGTCTGGAAGGTTGATACGACAACAGCGGATCTTTAATGTATTGAGCCGTTCAGTGATTTGTAAACTAACAACGGTATTTTAAAGTCTATTCTTTGAGCTACAGGGAGCCAGTGGAGGGACTATAAAACTGGTGTTATGTGCTCTGTCTTCCTGGTTTTAGGATCTTTTTTCTTTGGCTTTTGGCACAATCTGAGAGGTTTCACTTTGTTTTATATGTATTTTATGTTTCAATCTTTTCTATTTTATAATCGCATTGTATTTTATGATTGTGTATAGCACTTTGGTCCTGTCGGTGTATAAAGTGCTTCATAAATAAAGTTGGTATGGTATGGTATATTCTTAAATATTGAGGCCACACCTCCTCCTTTTTTATGTTTTCTATTCTCACTTAAGAAATTGTAGTTAGGAGGTACGATCGGTTCGTTATTGTCATTCAACCATGTTTCTGTCAGAAACATAACATTGATATTATGCTCAGTGATGAAATCATTAATTAATAGAGCTTTAGCACAGAGAGATCTGGTGTTTAAAAGAGTTTAAATGTTTAAGTTTAAGCGAGTTGGAGGCCAAAAGTTCTTCAGTCTGAGGTTTGAATTAGGTCCGCTGTATTTTATATTTCTGTTTTTTTGTAAAAGGTTTTTGTAGCGATCTGGACAGGTAATGTCCTGTTCTGCAGTGCCGGGGGGCCAGACGGGTGTAAAGATAATTTTCTGGACCCGGACTCAGACCTCAGAGACGCAGAGTGATGGATCCTCTGGGGAGTCAGAGGAAGTGAGCTCTGCTACGTGAGCGCTGAGGATTAGAACAAGCAGAAACTGTTATTAGTGGTTTATTGTGTTGCTGAGCAGAAACTTGGTGCAGCTTTGGCTATTTTATAAAAGTCTTTATAGATAAAACTGAATCTGATCAACTTGAAAATCTTTATTAATTTAATGAAATAGTAATGGAAAAAAAATCTTGAAATGTTTAAACATAAATAAGCTATAAACTGAAATGTGAACTGGTTGTTATTTTCCATTTATTTCCTGGTAGTGATGATCAGACAGGATTCTTCTCATTAGCAACACACCTCTGCTGTGAGAGGGGGCGGAGCCACAGGTGGGTCCGGTTCAAGTTCTGGAGAATCGGGTCCAGTTCGTTCCGACTCGGTTTGTGTGAACAGAAGGAGAAGCAAAGATCTGATCAGGTGAGTTTTAACTCCACATTCTTCTGGTTTCCAGTCCTGACTGGGTTTTCTCTCTTTGAGCTGCTGGACAGAACCAGAACTGGGCCTGGTTCTGGTTCTGGTTCTGGTTATGATGCAGAGCTGCAGCACCTGGTTTCAATCAGGAACTCTGATTTTCTCTGAGTTTTCATCTGTAACCCAGACAACAAGCTGAGTTTGCTCCCAGTTTCATAGTGGAGTCAAACTGGTACCAGTAGGTTCTGAGTGTTTGTGGCCCGGCTGAGATATCTGGGTTCCTGATTGGTGGATGGAAAATATTTCAATATGAAGTCAATAATTTATTGATCAGAGAGGATTTCTCTGGGCTTTTATCAGTAGAAAATCCAGATTGAATCAGACATTGTGGATCAAATGCGTTACTTTATGGACTTTCTTTAATATGGAAAACTTGACCTCTTTCTGACCATCGCTCCATTTCCGAGTCTTTCTGGTTTTAAATGTTTGCTCATTAGAAAATCAGAAAATTGTTGGTTGAATCACAGCAATAATTTCCACAGCTGTTTGCCAACTTGCTAGGAAAGCTGTTTTATGTATTTTATATTTGAGTCACTGAATACAATCACGGACATTTCAAATATCCATGTTTTTCCTTTACTCTGATTTTGTTTTAATGAGCAAAATCAAAGTCCCTGGTGAATTAATGAATGAAACGTATTCATACCCCTTTAAATTTCTCACTCTGTTTCATTGCAGCCATTTGCTAATCTCAGAAAAGTTCATATTATTTCTCATTAATGTATACTCAGCATCCCCTCTTGACAGAAAACATACAGAATTGTAGAAAGCTTTGTAAATTTATAAAAAAAAAAAGAAAAACTGAAACATCACATGGTCATAAGTATTCAGACCTTTTGCTCAGTAGAAACCCCTTTTTAGCTTGTACAGCCATGAGTCTTCTTGGAAATGATGCAACTGGTTTTTCACAGCTGGATTTGGGGATCCTCTGCCACTCCTCCTTCAGAACCTCTCCAGTTCCATCGGGTCGGATGGTGAATGTTGGCGTCACGAATGGTCATAGAGTTGGATGCAGGCATGCATAACAAATCACATTTTATTTTAAATACATTTACATTTTTCAAGAGTACATTGCCAATATGTACTTGTACAGAATTGTACAAATTGTCAATGCATTCAAAATTTGCAGACAACATGCTTATGAAAATTAGTACAATGAAACAATAGGTTGAAGGTTATCCTGCAATAGTCAGCCCCGCCCACTCCTCACTACTCCCCAGGGCTGCCTACTGACCAGTTCTCCGTCTAACAGGTCCGGAAAATCTCTGAGTCCTGGGTATTACCCTAAGAGTACTCTATAAGAGATAATCTATTTAAACTGGTGGCGAAAGTGATTCGTCTAGCTCTAACTACCTCCAATCCAGAAGTTATGACCCTTTACAGTTAAGAAACAATCAGCTGAGTAGCCCTCGCAGCTGCATAATTCCAATAACCACTTCTGTTAACGGTAGCCCACTTTCTAAATCATAACTTGCACTTGGAACCGGCTAGATTATGTTTAGTGACTTAGATGTAAGTCCCAGGGTCATTATTTAATCTCACCAAAGGAAATTATGAAGCCTCCTATTTACTGGAATCATGTACATTAGTTTTACCTTAATTAAAAGAACTGGACAAAGATTAAATGACTCTATTAATTCCAATGTCCACCAACCTCATTAGAATTTTATAGTATAAATTTATTAAGCAAGCTTAAGCAGGGGTATGCGACATACAAATCAATAATCAATCGTATATAATTCAAAAACAGTGTAATAAAATTTACATGTACAATCATACTACCCTGTCTCCTTTCCCTAACTTTTAAGTCGCACGTTCTGAAATGGAATTTCGATGAGCAGATTCAACTCATACCCAGAAGATGGTGGATCTTTTGGCAACAGGAATTTCTAGCGTCCTTGGTTGAGGTCTTTGCCTTGTGTGGAAAAATCCTCCTTAGAAAGGAAACAAAGCAGAACGGGTCCGAATCCTTTTGCAAGACCCAGTTCTTCATCCCTTAGGGGTCTTTGTCCTTCCTCCAAGTCTTGTTGCAGAGTTTGAAAGTGCTGGGTTGAGACGAGACCAACGGTCAAATAAAGAACCAGAGATGGGGCGATGGGACCCAGTCCTTTCTTAGCGGTGTGAAGTCCGAGCTTCCCCGTGGTTCTGAAGTGCGGTCCGTAGCTCAATCTGCTCCTCTGTGAGTTGTCTCTCCTTCTGCGCCGCCGGACTGGGAACAGCTGGTTCCTCTTTTCAGCCCCTTTTTATGCCTCTCCTCACCATATGTGTGTATGGGGAGGTTTGGTCTACGTGACTTGCTTCACATCTGCTGTCTCTCATGAAAAAGTCCCTACATTTCCCAACCTGTTTTTGCTGACCATAGTGGAAGTTCCCGTACTTCCTCTTTTTCCGTTGCCTCAGCCAAACTCACCGCACCACCCATCCTGCCGCTTTGGCCATCTGTTCAGAACTGCTTGCGACATTTCCTGTTTCAGGGCTGTACTGCATTCCTCTCTTTTCCTATAACTCACTATTATTTATTATAACTCATTAAACACATTCATCCTATTTGAATTGATTTCAAATGATTACAACTTCATATTCATTGACAATAAATCACATCTTTTGTCTTATTGTTAATCATTAACATAATCATTACATAGTTAAATCATTACAGATCATTAATCAGAGATTCTTTGCAGAAAGTTATTGAGTGATTACTTATACTCATATTATTCCGACTTATTCAACTTAATTAACTTTTAATCAAACTACAGGATTACTTTATTTCTTCCAAGCCATTATACATCTTTTTCTGCGTGTGCCTGGAAAGATCTCATACCCTTATGCCAGTTTTCTTGACAAGGTACACTTTAGAGGAAATGTGAAAAATATTTAACCAAGGACAGAGTATTGTTTTAATTTAATATCACAGTATTCCAGTATTATTGCAAACATACTGACATTTCTCCTTCCTAAGAACAGTGAGGATCAACGGCAGAACATTCCCATTCACTGCACTTTACAGAAACCTACAAAAAAAGAACACTTGTATTTTAAAGAGTACAGACAAATGGCAAAGAAAAAAGTCTGACTTACAATTTTAAGACGTAGCGGACTCGCTATGCATGTGACATCATCGGAACCGATGATGATTGGGACCGGATGCCTGGGGTGGGGAAACATTTCTAGGTTACTTCTTTACCTGTTTATGTTAGAAGTAGAAAAAATAGTCAGCAATATCATAGAATCAGTTGATGTTGAGGCATCAACTATGAAGCTGTTTTCAGTGAGGTCTTAAGGGAGACAATCTACCATAAAATCTTTCCATCCATGATCTGAACACATTGATCCCTGCAGGGTGGTGAGGGGGGGCCGGTGGGGCCCAGCTCCAGCTGTCATCAGACGAGAGGCGGGGTTCACCCTGGACAGGTCACCAGTCCATCGCAGGCACTGAAAGCTAACAATGAATAAAATGTATGAAAGAGAAATGATAAATTAACAAGGAGAATAAATTATGTCCAATTATTTTAAAATCAAATCATGTTTACTAATTGCAGTGATTTATAATTGCTGACATCAGAGACTCAGAACCTGGTTTTAGAGGAAGAATTGAGCTGAATCAGAAAAACTGAAGTATATTTTGAGGTTGTCAATAACATTCCTCTGTGGGATCCAAAAGTCAAGATTCTGAGAGTAGCGTTGTTGTCTTGTAATAGGAAGGGCGTAGGTTCGATTTCATCTTCCTCTTGCCACGTGTCAACGTGCTTTGGCACCACTGTTTGTATATGTTGGGCCTCCCAGCTGTGGTGTTTATCTGTATATGGCAGCCTGAGTCTGTTGAATGTGTAGGTCACTCATAGCACAAAGGCTTCAGCCTGGATGTATTATTGAGTTTTAAATATATAACATGTTTTCAGACTCTACACTGGTTTCCAAAATATAAACTCTCCAGCTTTTATTTAGCAGCTGAACCAAAATCTGCAAAATAAAAATCCAACTGTTTTGTCAGTTGATCCGAATTTCCGAACGCGGCTCCCCGCATCTCAGACCACGGCTCCGACCTTTATTTCAAATAAAAAAAACCCTACTGTATTGTTTTTACCTCTAAAATATATATTTCTCAAATATCAATTGTTACAGCTAATCGTGGATCCATTTAAGTAAATTTAAAGCAAGTACACTCTGCGGTCGGAGTCCCGTTCGGGGCATTTCCGACCGCACTTCCGAACGGGACTCCGACCGCAGAGTGTACTTGCTTTAAATTTACTTAAACGGATCCACGATTAGCTGTAACAATTGATATTTGAGAAATATATATTTTAGAGGTAAAAACAATACAGTAGTTGTTTTGTTTTTTTTTAAATAAATGTTAATAAAATATTGTCACATGGACATCCAGGTTGTTGAATTGTACTTAAAAGTATGTATGTGTATATATGTACACACACACACACGCCCACACACAGGTGTATGTGTGTGTGTGCGTGTGTGTGTGGCCCGGTTCTCCTTCAGAACCAAGCTGCTGGCTTCATGGAGCTGTGGTTCTGGTTTCCTCCTGATCAGAACCAACAAACTCTGACAGCAGATTTCTACAAACTCTCTTAAAGCTGCAGCTTCTCAGTGGGAGGAGAATGGTTCAGGCTTCCTGATTGGACACAGAGACAGCAATCAGCCAATCAGAGGAGCAGCAGCTTGCTGTGTTCCTGCGTTTGTGTTGGTGTGAAGATGAGTGTTGTTGCTGTGTCCATGTCTCCAGGAAGTCCAGCTGGACTCCAGCCGTCCAACATGTCTAGAGACAGTGGTCCTCATCCATCAAACTGTGGCAGCAGCAGATCTGATCTCAGATCTGTTTGCTCTCTCAGCTCAACAGGAAACAACTGATCGGGTTCATCCTGGTCACAGCTCTGAGATCAGTCTGACTGCAGCCTGGAAACCATCTACTGGATGTGCTGCGTCACTGACTGCTGCTGGAGAGAGGCTGGAAACACTCACTGATCTGCTCTCTCCTTCCTTCTTCTCTCTGCAGGTTCTGATCTCTGTGAAGTAGAGAATGGTCTCAGTGTCCTGCTGATCCTCAGAGGTTGAAGCTGCAGCAGTTTGAGTCTAAAGAGACTCTGACTGGATCATGATGATGACCTCTGACCTCCAAGGTTTTCCTCCCGTTTATTTTCTCGTGTCTGTCATTTATTGTTTGTCTCTTTGGATCAATAAAGATCCAATTCAAACTGGGCTCCATTTAGAGGCTTCGTGGAGTTTTGATCTGAACTGGATTCAACTGGAAAGTTGATCTTTTTTCTCTCTGATTCATTTTCATCCTGGAACCAGAAATGGTCTGAGAATGGAAACATGGGAATCATTTTCAGTTCAGCTTTGAAGCCATGAAAGACACTTCAAACCTCTTTTCTCTGCTGCTTCGTCCTTCTGCTGACATGAAAATGTTCCTCAAAGCTCCACAGATAAAAAGATGCTTCACTGGAAACTGCAGCGAAACTTCAGCTTCCATCAGAGAAACCAGTTTAACCAGTTTAGAACTGGATGTCCTACAGAAACTCTGATCTTAGAGCAGTTTTCAGAAACATGTGGAACCTGGAAAATAAAGATTTTATATATTTTATGTTCATTGTAAAAGCTAAATCTTGAAGTTTTACGTCATCATTGATTCTCAGCTTTAATTTCTCTCAGTTTGTTTTGGTTTTTACTTTTTTAACTCCATATTTCATGTTTTGAGTTTTCTAGAGAACTTCGGGCTCTTTACTGTGATTTTACTGATTTATTCAAACCTCAGAGAATCACTGGGATAATGTGCTGATTGGTTCATGTTTGATTTTCATAATTCTTCTAATGTAATGTGGGTTGCTGGGTGTTTAACGACCAAATAAAGTTTTTAAAAAATCTTTGTGTATTTTTTATGCAGCTGATTGTGTACACATATAATAAATAAACTTGTCTTGTACATTCTGCGTCTTCTTCTCACACTTTTTGCCTGAGAGGAGAGTCTCTCCCTCAACCTAGGTACCCTTAGTTTAAACTTAAGGTTTAAAGAGCTGTTGCTCTTTTTGCTTCAGCTATTAAATATTCCTTTTCTTTCCTTCTTCTGTGCAACCATGAAAGCTGTGATCCCACCCGGCCCGGCTCAGTTGTTACCTGGTACCAGGAGGAGTTGGTTCTGATGCACCATACATCTGAAATAAAGTTGCTTGTCGCAGCCTTTCGTTCCAAAAAAGCAAAAAATAAAAACTCCAATAAAGGCTGTGGGTGGTAACAGGCGGTTTGGGATTTGTACGCACTTTGACTCGATTCATTTATTGCAAAAGTAGAAATAAAGGTCTTGTAACTTAGTTGAAATGAAAAATAATCTCAATTTAATGTTTGAAGGTGTAAACAAGTGTTCAAAAAAAAAAAAATCATTCTACCAAACCTCCCGTCCACACCAGACATCCACCAAACAATCCACCCAGCACCCGGTGTGTTCTTAATTAATTACTTAAATTGGTGGGAGGGTCTAACAATTAACAACGTAAATTAAACAATTCCAAATATAAAATTAATGACAAATTTTGATTCTAAATTAACTTAAATATATTCCAACTACCCAAAGAACAAAACAAAATTGGTAGAAATGATAAACTACAAAACCTTAGCATAAATGGCCACGACAGTTGCTCCTAAAGTCATCAGTTGGACCTGTCTGGTTCTTCATCTGGTCTCTGTCATGTTGTTTTGAACTCTCCGAACCCACATGCAAAGACTCTCTCAGGAGATCAGATTAAAGATTTATTTACAAAAGACAATTGGTGTGTAATGCAGGAGCGTCTGATCAGGAGCGGACCGGTGTGATCGAACAGCTGGTAGGTGGGCGTAACTCGTCAGGGAGCTCAGCGGATGGAACTGCAAATCCCGTACTTCGCATGGAGTGTCCAGACAACAGGGAGCCTAGGAATCACAGAAAGGTACAGGACAGGTAAGCGTGCGAAACAGACTGGATATCTTTCTAGAGATCTCAGGACCAGATGTACCACAAAGGCGACAACACTCTGGCGACGAAGTGCCGGGAACCCGCTCCTAATATGCTCCCGCTGATGATCCACAGGTGTGCCGAAACACACCTGTGGAGAGGGTGTGTGAATACGCGGGCGAGCTCTCGAACGCCACCTAGAAGGAAACCAGAGGAACTGCTGAAGCCGCAGATCCTGACAGTCTCTGGTTGTTCAAGCACGATGAAGAAGTTCCAATAGGTTCCAAATCTCATTATTTCTCAAGCAAATGATGCTGAGGGGTGCTGGTCAGGTCCTGAAACTGTTAAACGGACCTGGGTGGAGCACAGAATGGAAAATTGGTGAAGTACAAAAAGAAGTGCTCATTTGACCAAACTTGATTCGTATTCTCCCTCCAACCCTCTGCAGGTCCCCGCCATGTTTGGTGGTCCTAGCCCATTCCTTTCATGTAGCTGCCATAGACTCCCGTTCATTTTTCGACCTAGTCAAAGTCTGGCTAGGAACGTCTTATCGCGCTGGGACTTAACCCTAACTTCAGTGGCCTCTTACCTCAACCAGGTTTCACTACATTTTGATTTGCTTTTTTAGCTCAATCTTTTAAATAAATCAGCTGAGCTTTAAAACCTCGTCTGAGTTTCTGTTGAATGAAGGAGTTTTGCCTCAATGCTGCTCGGCTCACCAGGAATTGGCCTTAAAAGTAAATATGTTTAAACAGATTTTCTCTCCTTTACTTTTTAAGGAGTAAAAAAGGAACAGATGACTCATGTTCATTCATGTTTATTGGAATAAACATGAGTTCATTCCAATAAACTCATGTTATTGGAATGAACTCAGCTCAGCTTTAAAAAGTCATCTCAGTGATAACTGTTGGATGATGGAGTTTTATCTTAAGGCTTCTCTGAAGGGGCTTGAATTTGGTTTTAAAAGTCTGATATTTTAACCAAGTTTTATTTTGTTTTATTTGTCTTCAAACTCTGTTTGAAGACAGAAATCACAGCTCAGCTTCTGATTTCATTGTTGAGCTCCTGCTAGGTGCCAGAAATGTGTATTATCACGGTTCTGAACATCAGAAATGGACTTTAAAAAAACCCAGAATGCATTGCATGGTGGGGCTTCATATTTTAGCTTCTAGTTCAGCTGTTTTTTGCTGCAACCCCTAACAAACCATATACTGTTTTCATCAAATGAACTCCTCTATCAAACTAGATGACTTAGAATGAATTTGGAAACGTGTAGAAAATCAGCACCATGAGTCAGAATAGGGTGTTTATTGTTGAACTGTTGCCTGCTGCGAGCTTGAAAAAGAAAAACCACCTGCTGGCTGCTTTGGGTAAGTACCCTTACCTATTAATGTGGTCATGGAGTTACAACGGAGCATTCTAGAGGTCTTGCGGTGTATGATGGCACTAGAATGGCTCTTTGGTTTCGTTTCAGGGATGATGGTTTGAACCCCAGCAAGTGTCTAGAGATCTGGAAAGCAGCAGCTGGTCCAGGTTCTTCTTCCTTGGGACAATGGCTGGGTGATGATGACTTGGTATGACTGCTAATGCTCATCCTCCTGGTTAGCGTTATGACACGGGGAGCCATACCAATCTGGTGCGCAGTTCATTTTGGCTAGCTTGATAAAGGTGAGTCGGTGCCCCACCAAGCAGACTCCCAGTACTCTACACAAACCAGACCAGCAGAGAATCAATCAATGCAGAGCATGCTGCATGTTAACCTTGCAGTGTTAACGGATAGCACGTGGGAAAGGTGACTCGGGAGTCTTGAATGCAGTCCAATCTTCTATAGCCTCACAAGCCCATGTGAGGCCCAAGACCATTTTGGCAGCTTCCATGCAGAAAGCATGATGCTCTTCTTTGTGTGTCACACATTGGTCTTTGCAGTACAAACAGCCAGCTATTGGCTATAGCAAGATCCTTAATTAGTACCCTCAATTTCCATTTTTTGCCACTTGTGTGGTAGCAACTGATAAGGTCAATTATCACCCATCTTGGAGTTGTATATATGGACAATACTGGGTTGTGAGATGGTCACTTATTTCAGTTTGACGTCTTTGTGAGGTGTCTTCTTGCAGGGTTAGGTAATTATGCAAGTAGTGGCATGCTAACCCTGTGCCACTACCTTTTTTTTCTTTTTTTTTATACCAGAATACTGTTTGGATCAGGTGCTTCCAATGGGAACTTGGGTTCTGCAATCACCCATTTTGGCTGTCCCCTGTAATGTTTTCTAGTCTACAACTAACGTGGCAGTAAAATGACCTCATGTGGATGCCAGGGTGATAGGAGGTTACGTTCCACATATATTGTACATGGCCCCTTAAGTTACAGTTCTAAAATGTGAGCTCAATGGTGGTGAGAAATTGGAGTATAGGTTCATACAACTTTTCTTAAAGTGAATATCTTGTAGTTTTAACAAGTGTGCACATTTAAACCTTCAATGCTGAAAACATAAATGTACTTTACTATTTTTTAAGGATAGTACTGCTGTGCAAAACCTAACTTTAAGGTTTTAAACTTTAAGGTTTAAACTTTAAGGTTTAAACTTTAAGGTTTAAACTTTAAGGTTTAAACTTTAAGGTTTTTAAACTTTAAGGTTTAAACTTTAAGGTTTTAAACTTTAAGGTTAAACTTTAAGGTTTAAACTTTAAGGTTTAACTAAGGTTTAAACTTTAAGGTTTAACTTTAAGTTTTTAAACTTTAAGGTTTAAACTTTAAGGTTTTAAACTTTAAGGTTTAAACTTTAAGGTTTAAACCTTTAAGGTGTTTAAACTTTAAGGTTTAAACTTTAAGGTTTTAAACTTTAGGTTTAAACTTTAAGGTTAAACTTAAGGTTTAAACTTTAATGGTTTAATAACTTTAAGGTTTAAACTTAAGGTTTAAACTTTAAGGTTTAAACTTTAATGTGTTAAACTTTAAGTTTAAACTTTAAGGTTTAAACTTTAAGGTTTAAACTTGAAGGTTTAAACTTTAAGTTAACTTAAGGTTTAACTTTAAGGTTTAAACTTTAAGGTTAAACTTTAAGGTTTAAACTTTAAGGTTTAAACTTTAAGGTTAAACTTTAAGGTTTAAACTTTAAGGTTTAAACTTTAAGGTTTAAACTTTAAGGTTTAAACTTTAAGGTTTAAACTAAGGTTAACTTAGGTTTAAACTTTAGGTATAAACTTTAAGGTTTAAACTTTAAGGTTTAAACTTTACGGTTTAAAACTTTAAGGTTTTAAACTTTAAGGTTTAAACTTTAAGGTTTAAACTTTAAGGTTTAACTTTAAGGTTTATAAACTTTAAGGTTTAAACTTTAAGGTTTAAACTTTAAGGTTTAAACTTTAAGGTTTAAACTTTAAGGTTTAAACTTTAAGGTTAAACTTTAAGGTTTAAACTTTAAGGTTTAAACTTTACGGTTTAAACTTTAAGGTTTAAACTTTAAGGTTTAACTTTAAGGTTAAACTTTAAGGTTTAAACTTTAAGGTTTAAACTTTAGGTTTAAACTTTAAGGTTTAAACTTTAAGGTTTAAACTTTAAGGTTTAAACTTTAAGGTTTAAACTTTAAGGTTTAAACTTTAAGGTTTAAACTTTAAGGTTTAAACTTTAAGGTTTAAACTTTAAGGTTTAAACTTTAAGGTTTAAACTTTAAGGTTTAAACTTTAAGGTTTAAACTTTAAGGTTTAAACTTTAAGGTTTAAACTTTAAGGTTTAAACTTTAAGGTTTAAACTTTAAGGTTTAAACTTTAAGGTTTAAACTTTAAGGTTTAAACTTTAAGGTTTAAACTTTAAGGTTTAAACTTTAAGGTTTAAACTTTAAGGTTTAAACTTTAAGGTTTAAACTTTAAGGTTTAAACTTTAAGGTTTAAACTTTAAGGTTTAAACTTTAAGGTTTAAACTTTAAGGTTTAAACTTTAAGGTTTAAACTTTAAGGTTTAAACTTTAAGGTTTAAACTTTAAGGTTTAAACTTTAAGGTTTAAACTTTAAGGTTTAAACTTTAAGGTTTAAACTTTAAGGTTTAAACTTTAAGGTTTAAACTTTAAGGTTTAAACTTTAAGGTTTAAACTTTAAGGTTTAAACTTTAAGGTTTAAACTTTAAGGTTTAAACTTTAAGGTTTAAACTTTAAGGTTTAAACTTTAAGGTTTAAACTTTAAGGTTTAAACTTTAAGGTTTAAACTTTAAGGTTTAAACTTTAAGGTTTAAACTTTAAGGTTTAAACTTTAAGGTTTAAACTTTAAGGTTTAAACTTTAAGGTTTAAACTTTAAGGTTTAAACTTTAAGGTTTAAACTTTAAGGTTTAAACTTTAAGGTTTAAACTTTAAGGTTTAAACTTTAAGGTTTAAACTTTAAGGTTTAAACTTTAAGGTTTAAACTTTAAGGTTTAAACTTTAAGGTTTAAACTTTAAGGTTTAAACTTTAAGGTTTAAACTTTAAGGTTTAAACTTTAAGGTTTAAACTTTAAGGTTTAAACTTTAAGGTTTAAACTTTAAGGTTTAAACTTTAAGGTTTAAACTTTAAGGTTTAAACTTTAAGGTTTAAACTTTAAGGTTTAAACTTTAAGGTTTAAACTTTAAGGTTTAAACTTTAAGGTTTAAACTTTAAGGTTTAAACTTTAAGGTTTAAACTTTAAGGTTTAAACTTTAAGGTTTAAACTTTAAGGTTTAAACTTTAAGGTTTAAACTTTAAGGTTTAAACTTTAAGGTTTAAACTTTAAGGTTTAAACTTTAAGGTTTAAACTTTAAGGTTTAAACTTTAAGGTTTAAACTTTAAGGTTTAAACTTTAAGGTTTAAACTTTAAGGTTTAAACTTTAAGGTTTAAACTTTAAGGTTTAAACTTTAAGGTTTAAACTTTAAGGTTTAAACTTTAAGGTTTAAACTTTAAGGTTTAAACTTTAAGGTTTAAACTTTAAGGTTTAAACTTTAAGGTTTAAACTTTAAGGTTTAAACTTTAAGGTTTAAACTTTAAGGTTTAAACTTTAAGGTTTAAACTTTAAGGTTTAAACTTTAAGGTTTAAACTTTAAGGTTTAAACTTTAAGGTTTAAACTTTAAGGTTTAAACTTTAAGGTTTAAACTTTAAGGTTTAAACTTTAAGGTTTAAACTTTAAGGTTTAAACTTTAAGGTTTAAACTTTAAGGTTTAAACTTTAAGGTTTAAACTTTAAGGTTTAAACTTTAAGGTTTAAACTTTAAGGTTTAAACTTTAAGGTTTAAACTTTAAGGTTTAAACTTTAAGGTTTAAACTTTAAGGTTTAAACTTTAAGGTTTAAACTTTAAGGTTTAAACTTTAAGGTTTAAACTTTAAGGTTTAAACTTTAAGGTTTAAACTTTAAGGTTTAAACTTTAAGGTTTAAACTTTAAGGTTTAAACTTTAAGGTTTAAACTTTAAGGTTTAAACTTTAAGGTTTAAACTTTAAGGTTTAAACTTTAAGGTTTAAACTTTAAGGTTTAAACTTTAAGGTTTAAACTTTAAGGTTTAAACTTTAAGGTTTAAACTTTAAGGTTTAAACTTTAAGGTTTAAACTTTAAGGTTTAAACTTTAAGGTTTAAACTTTAAGGTTTAAACTTTAAGGTTTAAACTTTAAGGTTTAAACTTTAAGGTTTAAACTTTAAGGTTTAAACTTTAAGGTTTAAACTTTAAGGTTTAAACTTTAAGGTTTAAACTTTAAGGTTTAAACTTTAAGGTTTAAACTTTAAGGTTTAAACTT
>NC_045673.1:32872748-32922613 GCF_003331165.1 Xiphophorus hellerii | reverse complement strand
GGAGGTTTGGTCTACGTGACTTGCTTCACATCTGCTGTCTCTCATGAAAAAGTCCCTACATTTCCCAACCTGTTTTTGCTGACCATAGTGGAAGTTCCCGTACTTCCTCTTTTTCCGTTGCCTCAGCCAAACTCACCGCACCACCCATCCTGCCGCGCTTTGGCCATCTGTTCAGAACTGCTTGCGACATTTCCTGTTTCAGGGCTGTACTGCATTCCTCTCTTTTCCTATAACTCACTATTATTTATTATAACTCATTAAACACATTCATCCTATTTGAATTGATTTCAAATGATTACAACTTCATATTCATTGACAATAAATCACATCTTTTGTCTTATTGTTAATCATTAACATAATCATTACATAGTTAAATCATTACAGATCATTAATCAGAGATTCTTTGCAGAAAGTTATTGAGTGATTACTTATACTCATATTATTCCGACTTATTCACTTAATTAACTTTTAATCAAACTACAGGATTACTTTATTTCTTCCAAGCCATTATACATCTTTTTCTGCGTGTGCCTGGAAAGATCTCATACCCTTATGGCCAGTTTTCTTGACAAGGTACACTTTAGAGGAAATGTGAAAAATATTTAACCAAGGACAGAGTATTGTTTTATTTAATATCACAGTATTCCAGTATTATTGCAAACATACTGACATTTCTCCTTCCTAAGAACAGTGAGGATCAACGGCAGAACATTCCCATTCACTGCACTTTACAGAAACCTACAAAAAAAGAACACTTGTATTTTAAAGAGTACAGACAAATGGCAAAGAAAAAAGTCTGACTTACAATTTTAAGACGTAGCGGACTCGCTATGCATGTGACATCATCGGAACCGATGATGATTGGGACCGGATGCCTGGGGTGGGGAAACATTTCTAGGTTACTTCTTTACCTGTTTATGTTAGAAGTAGAAAAAATAGTCAGCAATATCATAGAATCAGTTGATGTTGAGGCATCAACTATGAAGCTGTTTTCAGTGAGGTCTTAAGGGAGACAATCTACCATAAAATCTTTCCATCCATGATCTGAACACATTGATCCCTGCAGGGTGGTGAGGGGGGCCGGTGGGGCCCAGCTCCAGCTGTCATCAGACGAGAGGCGGGGTTCACCCTGGACAGGTCACCAGTCCATCGCAGGCACTGAAAGCTAACAATGAATAAAATGTATGAAAGAGAAATGATAAATTAACAAGGAGAATAAATTATGTCCAATTATTTTAAAATCAAATCATGTTTACTAATTGCAGTGATTTATAATTGCTGACATCAGAGACTCAGAACCTGGTTTTAGAGGAAGAATTGAGCTGAATCAGAAAAACTGAAGTATATTTTGAGGTTGTCAATAACATTCCTCTGTGGGATCCAAAAGTCAAGATTCTGAGAGTAGCGTTGTTGTCTTGTAATAGGAAGGGCGTAGGTTCGATTTCATCTTCCTCTTGCCACGTGTCAACGTGCTTTGGCACCACTGTTTGTATATGTTGGGCCTCCCAGCTGTGGTGTTTATCTGTATATGGCAGCCTGAGTCTGTTGAATGTGTAGGTCACTCATAGCACAAAGGCTTCAGCCTGGATGTATTATTGAGTTTTAAATATATAACATGTTTTCAGACTCTACACTGGTTTCCAAAATATAAACTCTCCAGCTTTTATTTAGCAGCTGAACCAAAATCTGCAAAATAAAAATCCAACTGTTTTGTCAGTTGATCCGAATTTCCGAACGCGGCTCCCCGCATCTCAGACCACGGCTCCGACCTTTATTTCAAATAAAAAAAACCCTACTGTATTGTTTTTACCTCTAAAATATATATTTCTCAAATATCAATTGTTACAGCTAATCGTGGATCCATTTAAGTAAATTTAAAGCAAGTACACTCTGCGGTCGGAGTCCCGTTCGGGGCATTTCCGACCGCACTTCCGAACGGGACTCCGACCGCAGAGTGTACTTGCTTTAAATTTACTTAAACGGATCCACGATTAGCTGTAACAATTGATATTTGAGAAATATATATTTTAGAGGTAAAAACAATACAGTAGTTGTTTTGTTTTTTTTTAAATAAATGTTAATAAAATATTGTCACATGGACATCCAGGTTGTTGAATTGTACTTAAAAGTATGTATGTGTATATATGTACACACACACACACGCCCACACACAGGTGTATGTGTGTGTGTGCGTGTGTGTGTGGCCCGGTTCTCCTTCAGAACCAAGCTGCTGGCTTCATGGAGCTGTGGTTCTGGTTTCCTCCTGATCAGAACCAACAAACTCTGACAGCAGATTTCTACAAACTCTCTTAAAGCTGCAGCTTCTCAGTGGGAGGAGAATGGTTCAGGCTTCCTGATTGGACACAGAGACAGCAATCAGCCAATCAGAGGAGCAGCAGCTTGCTGTGTTCCTGCGTTTGTGTTGGTGTGAAGATGAGTGTTGTTGCTGTGTCCATGTCTCCAGGAAGTCCAGCTGGACTCCAGCCGTCCAACATGTCTAGAGACAGTGGTCCTCATCCATCAAACTGTGGCAGCAGCAGATCTGATCTCAGATCTGTTTGCTCTCTCAGCTCAACAGGAAACAACTGATCGGGTTCATCCTGGTCACAGCTCTGAGATCAGTCTGACTGCAGCCTGGAAACCATCTACTGGATGTGCTGCGTCACTGACTGCTGCTGGAGAGAGGCTGGAAACACTCACTGATCTGCTCTCTCCTTCCTTCTTCTCTCTGCAGGTTCTGATCTCTGTGAAGTAGAGAATGGTCTCAGTGTCCTGCTGATCCTCAGAGGTTGAAGCTGCAGCAGTTTGAGTCTAAAGAGACTCTGACTGGATCATGATGATGACCTCTGACCTCCAAGGTTTTCCTCCCGTTTATTTTCTCGTGTCTGTCATTTATTGTTTGTCTCTTTGGATCAATAAAGATCCAATTCAAACTGGGCTCCATTTAGAGGCTTCGTGGAGTTTTGATCTGAACTGGATTCAACTGGAAAGTTGATCTTTTTTCTCTCTGATTCATTTTCATCCTGGAACCAGAAATGGTCTGAGAATGGAAACATGGGAATCATTTTCAGTTCAGCTTTGAAGCCATGAAAGACACTTCAAACCTCTTTTCTCTGCTGCTTCGTCCTTCTGCTGACATGAAAATGTTCCTCAAAGCTCCACAGATAAAAAGATGCTTCACTGGAAACTGCAGCGAAACTTCAGCTTCCATCAGAGAAACCAGTTTAACCAGTTTAGAACTGGATGTCCTACAGAAACTCTGATCTTAGAGCAGTTTTCAGAAACATGTGGAACCTGGAAAATAAAGATTTTATATATTTTATGTTCATTGTAAAAGCTAAATCTTGAAGTTTTACGTCATCATTGATTCTCAGCTTTAATTTCTCTCAGTTTGTTTTGGTTTTTACTTTTTTAACTCCATATTTCATGTTTTGAGTTTTCTAGAGAACTTCGGGCTCTTTACTGTGATTTTACTGATTTATTCAAACCTCAGAGAATCACTGGGATAATGTGCTGATTGGTTCATGTTTGATTTTCATAATTCTTCTAATGTAATGTGGGTTGCTGGGTGTTTAACGACCAAATAAAGTTTTTAAAAAATCTTTGTGTATTTTTTATGCAGCTGATTGTGTACACATATAATAAATAAACTTGTCTTGTACATTCTGCGTCTTCTTCTCACACTTTTTGCCTGAGAGGAGAGTCTCTCCCTCAACCTAGGTACCCTTAGTTTAAACTTTAAGGTTTAAAGAGCTGTTGCTCTTTTTGCTTCAGCTATTAAATATTCCTTTTCTTTCCTTCTTTCTGTGCAACCATGAAAGCTGTGATCCCACCCGGCCCGGCTCAGTTGTTACCTGGTACCAGGAGGAGTTGGTTCTGATGCACCATACATCTGAAATAAAGTTGCTTGTCGCAGCCTTTCGTTCCAAAAAAGCAAAAAATAAAAACTCCAATAAAGGCTGTGGGTGGTAACAGGCGGTTTGGGATTTGTACGCACTTTGACTCGATTCATTTATTGCAAAAGTAGAAATAAAGGTCTTGTAACTTAGTTGAAATGAAAAATAATCTCAATTTAATGTTTGAAGGTGTAAACAAGTGTTCAAAAAAAAAAAATCATTCTACCAAACCTCCCGTCCACACCAGACATCCACCAAACAATCCACCCAGCACCCGGTGTGTTCTTAATTAATTACTTAAATTGGTGGGAGGGTCTAACAATTAACAACGTAAATTAAACAATTCCAAATATAAAAATTAATGACAAATTTTGATTCTAAATTAACTTAAATATATTCCAACTACCCAAAGAACAAAACAAAATTGGTAGAAATGATAAACTACAAAACCTTAGCATAAATGGCCACGACAGTTGCTCCTAAAGTCATCAGTTGGACCTGTCTGGTTCTTCATCTGGTCTCTGTCATGTTGTTTTGAACTCTCCGAACCCACATGCAAAGACTCTCTCAGGAGATCAGATTAAAGATTTATTTACAAAAGACAATTGGTGTGTAATGCAGGAGCGTCTGATCAGGAGCGGACCGGTGTGATCGAACAGCTGGTAGGTGGGCGTAACTCGTCAGGGAGCTCAGCGGATGGAACTGCAAATCCCGTACTTCGCATGGAGTGTCCAGACAACAGGGAGCCTAGGAATCACAGAAAGGTACAGGACAGGTAAGCGTGCGAAACAGACTGGATATCTTTCTAGAGATCTCAGGACCAGATGTACCACAAAGGCGACAACACTCTGGCGACGAAGTGCCGGGAACCCGCTCCTAATATGCTCCCGCTGATGATCCACAGGTGTGCCGAAACACACCTGTGGAGAGGGTGTGTGAATACGCGGGCGAGCTCTCGAACGCCACCTAGAAGGAAACCAGAGGAACTGCTGAAGCCGCAGATCCTGACAGTCTCTGGTTGTTCAAGCACGATGAAGAAGTTCCAATAGGTTCCAAATCTCATTATTTCTCAAGCAAATGATGCTGAGGGGTGCTGGTCAGGTCCTGAAACTGTTAAACGGACCTGGGTGGAGCACAGAATGGAAAATTGGTGAAGTACAAAAAGAAGTGCTCATTTGACCAAACTTGATTCGTATTCTCCCTCCAACCCTCTGCAGGTCCCCGCCATGTTTGGTGGTCCTAGCCCATTCCTTTCATGTAGCTGCCATAGACTCCCGTTCATTTTTCGACCTAGTCAAAGTCTGGCTAGGAACGTCTTATCGCGCTGGGACTTAACCCTAACTTCAGTGGCCTCTTACCTCAACCAGGTTTCACTACATTTTGATTTGCTTTTTTAGCTCAATCTTTTAAATAAATCAGCTGAGCTTTAAAACCTCGTCTGAGTTTCTGTTGAATGAAGGAGTTTTGCCTCAATGCTGCTCGGCTCACCAGGAATTGGCCTTAAAAGTAAATATGTTTAAACAGATTTTCTCTCCTTTTACTTTTTAAGGAGTAAAAAGGAACAGATGAACTCATGTTCATTCATGTTTATTGGAATAAACATGAGTTCATTCCAATAAACTCATGTTATTGGAATGAACTCAGCTCAGCTTTAAAAAGTCATCTCAGTGATAACTGTTGGATGATGGAGTTTTATCTTAAGGCTTCTCTGAAGGGGCTTGAATTTGGTTTTAAAAGTCTGATATTTTAACCAAGTTTTATTTTGTTTTATTTGTCTTCAAACTCTGTTTTGAAGACAGAAATCACAGCTCAGCTTCTGATTTCATTGTTGAGCTCCTGCTAGGTGCCAGAAATGTGTATTATCACGGTTCTGAACATCAGAAATGGACTTTAAAAAACCCAGAATGCATTGCATGGTGGGGCTTCATATTTTAGCTTCTAGTTCAGCTGTTTTTGCTGCAACCCCTAACAAACCATATACTGTTTTCATCAAAATGAACTCCTCTATCAAACTAGATGACTTAGAATGAATTTGGAAACGTGTAGAAAATCAGCACCATGAGTCAGAATAGGGTGTTTATTGTTGAACTGTTGCCTGCTGCGAGCTTGAAAAAGAAAAACCACCTGCTGGCTGCTTTGGGTAAGTACCCTTACCTATTAATGTGGTCATGGAGTTACAACGGAGCATTCTAGAGGTCTTGCGGTGTATGATGGCACTAGAATGGCTCTTTGGTTTCGTTTCAGGGATGATGGTTTGAACCCCAGCAAGTGTCTAGAGATCTGGAAAGCAGCAGCTGGTCCAGGTTCTTCTTCCTTGGGACAATGGCTGGGTGATGATGACTTGGTATGACTGCTAATGCTCATCCTCCTGGTTAGCGTTATGACACGGGGAGCCATACCAATCTGGTGCGCAGTTCATTTTGGCTAGCTTGATAAAGGTGAGTCGGTGCCCCACCAAGCAGACTCCCAGTACTCTACACAAACCAGACCAGCAGAGAATCAATCAATGCAGAGCATGCTGCATGTTAACCTTGCAGTGTTAACGGATAGCACGTGGGAAAGGTGACTCGGGAGTCTTGAATGCAGTCCAATCTTCTATAGCCTCACAAGCCCATGTGAGGCCCAAGACCATTTTGGCAGCTTCCATGCAGAAAAGCATGATGCTCTTCTTTGTGTGTCACACATTGGTCTTTGCAGTACAACAGCCAGCTATTGGCTATAGCAAGATCCTTAATTAGTACCCTCAATTTCCATTTTTTGCCACTTGTGTGGTAGCAACTGATAAGGTCAATTACACCCATCTTGGAGTTGTATATATGGACAATACTGGGTTGTGAGATGGTCACTTATTTCAGTTTGACGTCTTTGTGAGGTGTCTTCTTGCAGGGTTAGGTAATTATGCAAGTAGTGGCATGCTAACCCTGTGCCACTACCTTTTTTTTCTTTTTTTTTATACCAGAATACTGTTTGGATCAGGTGCTTCCATGGGAACTTTGGGTTCTGCAATCACCCATTTTGGCTGTCCCCTGTAATGTTTTCTAGTCTACAACTAACGTGGCAGTAAAATGACCTCATGTGGATGCCAGGTGATAGGAGGTTACGTTCCACATATATTTGTACATGGCCCCTTAAGTACAGTTCTAAAATGTGAGCTCATGGTGGTGAGAAAATTGGAGTATAGGTCATACAACTTTTCTTAAAGTGAATATCTTGTAGTTTTAACAAGTGTGCACATTTAAACCCTTCAATGCTGAAAACATAATGTACTTTACTATTTTTTAGGAATAGTACTGCTGTGCAAAACCTAACTTTAAGGTTTAAACTTTAAGGTTAACCTTTAAGGTTTAAACTTAAGGTTTAAACTTTTTAAAGGTTTAAACTTTAAGGTTTAAAACTTTAAGGTTTAAACTTTAAGGTTTAAACTTTAAGGTTTAAACTTTAAGGTTTAAACTTTAAGGTTTAAACTTTAAGGTTTAAACTTTAAGGTTTAAACTTTAAGGTTTAAACTTTAAGGTTTTAAACTTTAAGGTTTATTAAACTTTAAGGTTTAAACTTTAAGGTTTAAACTTTAAGGTTTAAACTTTAAGGTTTAAACTTTAAGGTTTAAACTTTAAGGTTTAAACTTTAAGGTTTAAACTTTAAGGTTTAAACTTTAAGGTTTAAACTTTAAGGTTTAAACTTTAAGGTTTAAACTTTAAGGTTTAAACTTTAAGGTTTAAACTTTAAGGTTTAAACTTTAAGGTTTAAACTTTAAGGTTTAAACTTTAAGGTTTAAACTTTAAGGTTTAAACTTTAAGGTTTAAACTTTAAGGTTTAAACTTTAAGGTTTAAACTTTAAGGTTTAAACTTTAAGGTTTAAACTTAAGGTTTAAACTTTAAGGTTTAAACTTTAAGGTTTAAACTTTAAGGTTTAAACTTTAAGGTTTAAACTTTAAGGTTTAAACTTTAAGGTTTAAACTTTAAGGTTTAAACTTTAAGGTTTAAACTTTAAGGTTTAAACTTTAAGGTTTAAACTTTAAGGTTTAAACTTTAAGGTTTAAACTTTAAGGTTTAAACTTTAAGGTTTAAACTTTAAGGTTTAAACTTTAAGGTTTAAACTTTAAGGTTTAAACTTTAAGGTTTAAACTTTAAGGTTTAAACTTTAAGGTTTAAACTTTAAGGTTTAAACTTTAAGGTTTAAACTTTAAGGTTTAAACTTTAAGGTTTAAACTTTAAGGTTTAAACTTTAAGGTTTAAACTTTAAGGTTTAAACTTTAAGGTTTAAACTTTAAGGTTTAAACTTTAAGGTTTAAACTTTAAGGTTTAAACTTTAAGGTTTAAACTTTAAGGTTTAAACTTTAAGGTTTAAACTTTAAGGTTTAAACTTTAAGGTTTAAACTTTAAGGTTTAAACTTTAAGGTTTAAACTTTAAGGTTTAAACTTTAAGGTTTAAACTTTAAGGTTTAAACTTTAAGGTTTAAACTTTAAGGTTTAAACTTTAAGGTTTAAACTTTAAGGTTTAAACTTTAAGGTTTAAACTTTAAGGTTTAAACTTTAAGGTTTAAACTTTAAGGTTTAAACTTTAAGGTTTAAACTTTAAGGTTTAAACTTTAAGGTTTAAACTTTAAGGTTTAAACTTTAAGGTTTAAACTTTAAGGTTTAAACTTTAAGGTTTAAACTTTAAGGTTTAAACTTTAAGGTTTAAACTTTAAGGTTTAAACTTTAAGGTTTAAACTTTAAGGTTTAAACTTTAAGGTTTAAACTTTAAGGTTTAAACTTTAAGGTTTAAACTTTAAGGTTTAAACTTTAAGGTTTAAACTTTAAGGTTTAAACTTTAAGGTTTAAACTTTAAGGTTTAAACTTTAAGGTTTAAACTTTAAGGTTTAAACTTTAAGGTTTAAACTTTAAGGTTTAAACTTTAAGGTTTAAACTTTAAGGTTTAAACTTTAAGGTTTAAACTTTAAGGTTTAAACTTTAAGGTTTAAACTTTAAGGTTTAAACTTTAAGGTTTAAACTTTAAGGTTTAAACTTTAAGGTTTAAACTTTAAGGTTTAAACTTTAAGGTTTAAACTTTAAGGTTTAAACTTTAAGGTTTAAACTTTAAGGTTTAAACTTTAAGGTTTAAACTTTAAGGTTTAAACTTTAAGGTTTAAACTTTAAGGTTTAAACTTTAAGGTTTAAACTTTAAGGTTTAAACTTTAAGGTTTAAACTTTAAGGTTTAAACTTTAAGGTTTAAACTTTAAGGTTTAAACTTTAAGGTTTAAACTTTAAGGTTTAAACTTTAAGGTTTAAACTTTAAGGTTTAAACTTTAAGGTTTAAACTTTAAGGTTTAAACTTTAAGGTTTAAACTTTAAGGTTTAAACTTTAAGGTTTAAACTTTAAGGTTTAAACTTTAAGGTTTAAACTTTAAGGTTTAAACTTTAAGGTTTAAACTTTAAGGTTTAAACTTTAAGGTTTAAACTTTAAGGTTTAAACTTTAAGGTTTAAACTTTAAGGTTTAAACTTTAAGGTTTAAACTTTAAGGTTTAAACTTTAAGGTTTAAACTTTAAGGTTTAAACTTTAAGGTTTAAACTTTAAGGTTTAAACTTTAAGGTTTAAACTTTAAGGTTTAAACTTTAAGGTTTAAACTTTAAGGTTTAAACTTTAAGGTTTAAACTTTAAGGTTTAAACTTTAAGGTTTAAACTTTAAGGTTTAAACTTTAAGGTTTAAACTTTAAGGTTTAAACTTTAAGGTTTAAACTTTAAGGTTTAAACTTTAAGGTTTAAACTTTAAGGTTTAAACTTTAAGGTTTAAACTTTAAGGTTTAAACTTTAAGGTTTAAACTTTAAGGTTTAAACTTTAAGGTTTAAACTTTAAGGTTTAAACTTTAAGGTTTAAACTTTAAGGTTTAAACTTTAAGGTTTAAACTTTAAGGTTTAAACTTTAAGGTTTAAACTTTAAGGTTTAAACTTTAAGGTTTAAACTTTAAGGTTTAAACTTTAAGGTTTAAACTTTAAGGTTTAAACTTTAAGGTTTAAACTTTAAGGTTTAAACTTTAAGGTTTAAACTTTAAGGTTTAAACTTTAAGGTTTAAACTTTAAGGTTTAAACTTTAAGGTTTAAACTTTAAGGTTTAAACTTTAAGGTTTAAACTTTAAGGTTTAAACTTTAAGGTTTAAACTTTAAGGTTTAAACTTTAAGGTTTAAACTTTAAGGTTTAAACTTTAAGGTTTAAACTTTAAGGTTTAAACTTTAAGGTTTAAACTTTAAGGTTTAAACTTTAAGGTTTAAACTTTAAGGTTTAAACTTTAAGGTTTAAACTTTAAGGTTTAAACTTTAAGGTTTAAACTTTAAGGTTTAAACTTTAAGGTTTAAACTTTAAGGTTTAAACTTTAAGGTTTAAACTTTAAGGTTTAAACTTTAAGGTTTAAACTTTAAGGTTTAAACTTTAAGGTTTAAACTTTAAGGTTTAAACTTTAAGGTTTAAACTTTAAGGTTTAAACTTTAAGGTTTAAACTTTAAGGTTTAAACTTTAAGGTTTAAACTTTAAGGTTTAAACTTTAAGGTTTAAACTTTAA
The DNA here is from genome assembly GCF_003331165.1 of Xiphophorus hellerii. Lineage (NCBI taxonomy): Eukaryota > Metazoa > Chordata > Actinopteri > Cyprinodontiformes > Poeciliidae > Xiphophorus > Xiphophorus hellerii. Next base: position 32,912,178 of record NC_045673.1, on the reverse strand, counting down.
GGTTTAAACTTTAAGGTTTAAACTTTAAGGTTTAAACTTTAAGGTTTAAACTTTAAGGTTTAAACTTTAAGGTTTAAACTTTCACATGCAGTACCTACCGTGGCCACCAGGGGCGCCGAAGAGCATTTTTTTTTTTTTTTCTTATCGATAAAATAATTTCTACATACATTATCAAATACTGTATATATTGTGAGCACAAATCACTTCATAGTGAAATTGTGTGTTTTTGATATGACAGGAATTGTTACAAAAAATGAATAAAAATCAGCTCCACCAAGGTGCCTGTTATTGGCCTTTAGGCTTAGTTTTTTATGCCTTGGGCATGTGTTTTGCCGAGAAACGCTTACCTGCCGAGATATTCTTAAAGATTCGTTTTTGTAAAAATGTGATATTCAAGGTTGTACCGTGAGAATCTCGTCCCTTCCCATGCCGAGTTCAAACTTTAAGGTTTAAACTTGCGAAGCGTGCGGTACCTACCGCGTCCACCAGGGGCCCCGAAGAGCAGTTCTTTTTGTTTTGGGATAATGTGCTGATTGGTTCATGTTTGATTTTCATAATTCTTCTAATGCAATGTGGGTTGCTGGATGTTTAACGACCAAATAAAGTTTTTAAAGAATCTTTGTGTATTTTTTATGCAGCTGACTGTGTACACATATAATAACTAAACCTTCATGTTAATCCTCCATGCCATTTTTGCTGTATTATAAGTTTTCACATTTAGTTTCACAGCTTAAATTAGTAAAAGCAGAAACATCTCAAGTTGATTTCAGCTTTAAGCTACTAATTTAGCCAGCAGTTTATTTTTTGCAGTATTCAGACTGAAGATGTTTTTTTTAATAAAACAGATGAGAATCTTTTCAATCAAAACTTGTTTAATTAAATCAGCTATTGAATTAGAATAATAACTTGTATAAAACTGCCATTTCTGTCTGGTTAATGGTGCAGCAGATCCTGCAGGGGGCGCTCTGGGGCCTCAGTGTCCAGGTCGGTTACAGTCACATCTCCCAGACTCCTGAATCTTCTGGTTCCTTCCTGAAATGATTTCCTGCAATAAAATGTTGGTTGGAAATGAGCAGAAAACTGAGAAAAACCTGAAAAAGTTCAAATGTGACCTAAAGTTTTACAGCTCAACTCATACAAAGGAAAACATGAAAATAAAGGTGTTTATTGTCAGCTGGGTCAGGGGGCGGAGCCTCAGGTGTGTCAGCTCTAGTCAGGTTTGGATCAGAACCGGTTCAGACTCCGTGCAGCAGCAGAGCAGAGTCTGTATATTTTTGTTATTTAATCAATTATCTTAAGAAAGCGAAATTGATAGGATATAAGGTTTCTTTTCTTTTTCTTTTTTGGGGGGGCTTGGGAGTAATATATATGTAGCATCCCGATCCACACTCCATTCCAGTTCATGGCGGTAATGCACATCAATAAGTTGCTTGCCAACCGCCAAAAAAGAAGAAGAAGAGGAGCAGCGTCTGGATCAGGTGAGTGTTTTGCTGATGTTTTATTTACAATGTGAAATTAATCCACAGCATAAACAACTAAGCAGGGTGTGATATTATTTAAAACAATGTGGTTGCAAGGAAGTAAATTTGGTAAGACTTTATTTGAAGGGGTGCACGTAAAAAGGACATAGGATTCTTTATAAATGTTGTCATGAAATGACACTTTTTATACAGGGTTTACACTTTTAATTGACTTTTATGTAATGTTTTAGCGTAAGTGTGCATAAAAATCTCATTATTTACCAAAAAAATTGACAAAGTTTACACTTTTACTGTGTGGGTTATTGAACAAAACTATAACGCTGCCCTTAGATCAAATATAACTCGGATTAAATTAATGAATGAAATATAAAATCAGTATTCCTGGATGTAGAAAATGTTTCTGTAAGGATGCAGTTGTGACCTCACACCACTAGGGTGCGCTAGCGGCCGCGCTGTTTCTCTTCTCTCTTGGAATAGAAGTAGCGAGCACGTTACCTTGTACAGTGCGCATGCTCACTGAGCATTGTTGTTGTAGTCAGCTGGTGGTTGTCATTCTGGCGAAAAGTGGAGAAAAATATCAAGTGAAACGGAGCAAAAGCCGAACGGATTGAAATATTTTACAGAAACGACAGTAGGTGTCGCTGTTTTCGCTTTATAACTAACAGTGCCGCTTAATTTTATTTAAAATTAGAGCAAGTCGGTCGTTTCTCCGCAGGTGGAGCGCTCGGATGGAGGCAGAGCCGGAGGACCAGGAGGAGGAAGAGGCGGCTGCCGCCATGCTGTGGTCCATCCAGGAGGCTCTGGAGAGGCAGACCCAGCAGATCGGAGCGTCGGCCTGCGGGGCCACAGCGGTGGTGGACGTCCTGAAGGCCCTCGGAGTGGATGTTGCGCCGGAAGAAGCTGACCGCTGCGTCCAAACCCGCCTGAGGGATATATTATGGGATGTTGGTGCGTGAAGAATAGTTTTTGACATGTTTGCCAGCGAAATAATGTGCAGCTGTTCATTTCTATTGAGACTAGAACGGATAGCAGTGACAGAAAATGTATTTTTTTTGTCATCATTTTCTGTATTTAAAAGCTGTTGATTGTGTTGGAGTACAGAGAGTAGAATGTAAATGTGCAAGTTGTAATTTGTAAATGATTTGAGGGGATCTGGATGAATAAACGTTATGTTCAGGTCTTAATTGAGTTACTCGTTACAATCCTAAACAAGTGGGTTTTTAGTGGAGATTTAAAGGAAGTCAGTGTTTCAGCTGTTTTACAGTTTTCTGGAAGTTTGTTCCAAATTTGTGGTGAATAGATGCTGAAAGCTGCTTCTCCTCGTTTGGTTCTGGTTCTGGGGATGCAGAGCAGACCAGAACCGGAAGACCTGAGAGGTCTGGAAGGTTGATACGACAACAGCGGATCTTTAATGTATTGAGCCGTTCAGTGATTTGTAAACTAACAACGGTATTTTAAAGTCTATTCTTTGAGCTACAGGGAGCCAGTGGAGGGACTATAAAACTGGTGTTATGTGCTCTGTCTTCCTGGTTTTAGGATCTTTTTTCTTTGGCTTTTGGCACAATCTGAGAGGTTTCACTTTGTTTTATATGTATTTTATGTTTCAATCTTTTCTATTTTATAATCGCATTGTATTTTATGATTGTGTATAGCACTTTGGTCCTGTCGGTGTATAAAGTGCTTCATAAATAAAGTTGGTATGGTATGGTATATTCTTAAATATTGAGGCCACACCTCCTCCTTTTTTATGTTTTCTATTCTCACTTAAGAAATTGTAGTTAGGAGGTACGATCGGTTCGTTATTGTCATTCAACCATGTTTCTGTCAGAAACATAACATTGATATTATGCTCAGTGATGAAATCATTAATTAATAGAGCTTTAGCACAGAGAGATCTGGTGTTTAAAAGAGTTTAAATGTTTAAGTTTAAGCGAGTTGGAGGCCAAAAGTTCTTCAGTCTGAGGTTTGAATTAGGTCCGCTGTATTTTATATTTCTGTTTTTTTGTAAAAGGTTTTTGTAGCGATCTGGACAGGTAATGTCCTGTTCTGCAGTGCCGGGGGGCCAGACGGGTGTAAAGATAATTTTCTGGACCCGGACTCAGACCTCAGAGACGCAGAGTGATGGATCCTCTGGGGAGTCAGAGGAAGTGAGCTCTGCTACGTGAGCGCTGAGGATTAGAACAAGCAGAAACTGTTATTAGTGGTTTATTGTGTTGCTGAGCAGAAACTTGGTGCAGCTTTGGCTATTTTATAAAAGTCTTTATAGATAAAACTGAATCTGATCAACTTGAAAATCTTTATTAATTTAATGAAATAGTAATGGAAAAAAAATCTTGAAATGTTTAAACATAAATAAGCTATAAACTGAAATGTGAACTGGTTGTTATTTTCCATTTATTTCCTGGTAGTGATGATCAGACAGGATTCTTCTCATTAGCAACACACCTCTGCTGTGAGAGGGGGCGGAGCCACAGGTGGGTCCGGTTCAAGTTCTGGAGAATCGGGTCCAGTTCGTTCCGACTCGGTTTGTGTGAACAGAAGGAGAAGCAAAGATCTGATCAGGTGAGTTTTAACTCCACATTCTTCTGGTTTCCAGTCCTGACTGGGTTTTCTCTCTTTGAGCTGCTGGACAGAACCAGAACTGGGCCTGGTTCTGGTTCTGGTTCTGGTTATGATGCAGAGCTGCAGCACCTGGTTTCAATCAGGAACTCTGATTTTCTCTGAGTTTTCATCTGTAACCCAGACAACAAGCTGAGTTTGCTCCCAGTTTCATAGTGGAGTCAAACTGGTACCAGTAGGTTCTGAGTGTTTGTGGCCCGGCTGAGATATCTGGGTTCCTGATTGGTGGATGGAAAATATTTCAATATGAAGTCAATAATTTATTGATCAGAGAGGATTTCTCTGGGCTTTTATCAGTAGAAAATCCAGATTGAATCAGACATTGTGGATCAAATGCGTTACTTTATGGACTTTCTTTAATATGGAAAACTTGACCTCTTTCTGACCATCGCTCCATTTCCGAGTCTTTCTGGTTTTAAATGTTTGCTCATTAGAAAATCAGAAAATTGTTGGTTGAATCACAGCAATAATTTCCACAGCTGTTTGCCAACTTGCTAGGAAAGCTGTTTTATGTATTTTATATTTGAGTCACTGAATACAATCACGGACATTTCAAATATCCATGTTTTTCCTTTACTCTGATTTTGTTTTAATGAGCAAAATCAAAGTCCCTGGTGAATTAATGAATGAAACGTATTCATACCCCTTTAAATTTCTCACTCTGTTTCATTGCAGCCATTTGCTAATCTCAGAAAAGTTCATATTATTTCTCATTAATGTATACTCAGCATCCCCTCTTGACAGAAAACATACAGAATTGTAGAAAGCTTTGTAAATTTATAAAAAAAAAAAAGAAAAACTGAAACATCACATGGTCATAAGTATTCAGACCTTTTGCTCAGTAGAAACCCCTTTTTAGCTTGTACAGCCATGAGTCTTCTTGGAAATGATGCAACTGGTTTTTCACAGCTGGATTTGGGGATCCTCTGCCACTCCTCCTTCAGAACCTCTCCAGTTCCATCGGGTCGGATGGTGAATGTTGGCGTCACGAATGGTCATAGAGTTGGATGCAGGCATGCATAACAAATCACATTTTATTTTAAATACATTTACATTTTTCAAGAGTACATTGCCAATATGTACTTGTACAGAATTGTACAAATTGTCAATGCATTCAAAATTTGCAGACAACATGCTTATGAAAATTAGTACAATGAAACAATAGGTTGAAGGTTATCCTGCAATAGTCAGCCCCGCCCACTCCTCACTACTCCCCAGGGCTGCCTACTGACCAGTTCTCCGTCTAACAGGTCCGGAAAATCTCTGAGTCCTGGGTATTACCCTAAGAGTACTCTATAAGAGATAATCTATTTAAACTGGTGGCGAAAGTGATTCGTCTAGCTCTAACTACCTCCAATCCAGAAGTTATGACCCTTTACAGTTAAGAAACAATCAGCTGAGTAGCCCTCGCAGCTGCATAATTCCAATAACCACTTCTGTTAACGGTAGCCCACTTTCTAAATCATAACTTGCACTTGGAACCGGCTAGATTATGTTTAGTGACTTAGATGTAAGTCCCAGGGTCATTATTTAATCTCACCAAAGGAAATTATGAAGCCTCCTATTTACTGGAATCATGTACATTAGTTTTACCTTAATTAAAAGAACTGGACAAAGATTAAATGACTCTATTAATTCCAATGTCCACCAACCTCATTAGAATTTTATAGTATAAATTTATTAAGCAAGCTTAAGCAGGGGTATGCGACATACAAATCAATAATCAATCGTATATAATTCAAAAACAGTGTAATAAAATTTACATGTACAATCATACTACCCTGTCTCCTTTCCCTAACTTTTAAGTCGCACGTTCTGAAATGGAATTTCGATGAGCAGATTCAACTCATACCCAGAAGATGGTGGATCTTTTGGCAACAGGAATTTCTAGCGTCCTTGGTTGAGGTCTTTGCCTTGTGTGGAAAAATCCTCCTTAGAAAGGAAACAAAGCAGAACGGGTCCGAATCCTTTTGCAAGACCCAGTTCTTCATCCCTTAGGGGTCTTTGTCCTTCCTCCAAGTCTTGTTGCAGAGTTTGAAAGTGCTGGGTTGAGACGAGACCAACGGTCAAATAAAGAACCAGAGATGGGGCGATGGGACCCAGTCCTTTCTTAGCGGTGTGAAGTCCGAGCTTCCCCGTGGTTCTGAAGTGCGGTCCGTAGCTCAATCTGCTCCTCTGTGAGTTGTCTCTCCTTCTGCGCCGCCGGACTGGGAACAGCTGGTTCCTCTTTTCAGCCCCTTTTTATGCCTCTCCTCACCATATGTGTGTATGGGGAGGTTTGGTCTACGTGACTTGCTTCACATCTGCTGTCTCTCATGAAAAAGTCCCTACATTTCCCAACCTGTTTTTGCTGACCATAGTGGAAGTTCCCGTACTTCCTCTTTTTCCGTTGCCTCAGCCAAACTCACCGCACCACCCATCCTGCCGCTTTGGCCATCTGTTCAGAACTGCTTGCGACATTTCCTGTTTCAGGGCTGTACTGCATTCCTCTCTTTTCCTATAACTCACTATTATTTATTATAACTCATTAAACACATTCATCCTATTTGAATTGATTTCAAATGATTACAACTTCATATTCATTGACAATAAATCACATCTTTTGTCTTATTGTTAATCATTAACATAATCATTACATAGTTAAATCATTACAGATCATTAATCAGAGATTCTTTGCAGAAAGTTATTGAGTGATTACTTATACTCATATTATTCCGACTTATTCAACTTAATTAACTTTTAATCAAACTACAGGATTACTTTATTTCTTCCAAGCCATTATACATCTTTTTCTGCGTGTGCCTGGAAAGATCTCATACCCTTATGCCAGTTTTCTTGACAAGGTACACTTTAGAGGAAATGTGAAAAATATTTAACCAAGGACAGAGTATTGTTTTAATTTAATATCACAGTATTCCAGTATTATTGCAAACATACTGACATTTCTCCTTCCTAAGAACAGTGAGGATCAACGGCAGAACATTCCCATTCACTGCACTTTACAGAAACCTACAAAAAAAGAACACTTGTATTTTAAAGAGTACAGACAAATGGCAAAGAAAAAAGTCTGACTTACAATTTTAAGACGTAGCGGACTCGCTATGCATGTGACATCATCGGAACCGATGATGATTGGGACCGGATGCCTGGGGTGGGGAAACATTTCTAGGTTACTTCTTTACCTGTTTATGTTAGAAGTAGAAAAAATAGTCAGCAATATCATAGAATCAGTTGATGTTGAGGCATCAACTATGAAGCTGTTTTCAGTGAGGTCTTAAGGGAGACAATCTACCATAAAATCTTTCCATCCATGATCTGAACACATTGATCCCTGCAGGGTGGTGAGGGGGGCCGGTGGGGCCCAGCTCCAGCTGTCATCAGACGAGAGGCGGGGTTCACCCTGGACAGGTCACCAGTCCATCGCAGGCACTGAAAGCTAACAATGAATAAAATGTATGAAAGAGAAATGATAAATTAACAAGGAGAATAAATTATGTCCAATTATTTTAAAATCAAATCATGTTTACTAATTGCAGTGATTTATAATTGCTGACATCAGAGACTCAGAACCTGGTTTTAGAGGAAGAATTGAGCTGAATCAGAAAAACTGAAGTATATTTTGAGGTTGTCAATAACATTCCTCTGTGGGATCCAAAAGTCAAGATTCTGAGAGTAGCGTTGTTGTCTTGTAATAGGAAGGGCGTAGGTTCGATTTCATCTTCCTCTTGCCACGTGTCAACGTGCTTTGGCACCACTGTTTGTATATGTTGGGCCTCCCAGCTGTGGTGTTTATCTGTATATGGCAGCCTGAGTCTGTTGAATGTGTAGGTCACTCATAGCACAAAGGCTTCAGCCTGGATGTATTATTGAGTTTTAAATATATAACATGTTTTCAGACTCTACACTGGTTTCCAAAATATAAACTCTCCAGCTTTTATTTAGCAGCTGAACCAAAATCTGCAAAATAAAAATCCAACTGTTTTGTCAGTTGATCCGAATTTCCGAACGCGGCTCCCCGCATCTCAGACCACGGCTCCGACCTTTATTTCAAATAAAAAAAACCCTACTGTATTGTTTTTACCTCTAAAATATATATTTCTCAAATATCAATTGTTACAGCTAATCGTGGATCCATTTAAGTAAATTTAAAGCAAGTACACTCTGCGGTCGGAGTCCCGTTCGGGGCATTTCCGACCGCACTTCCGAACGGGACTCCGACCGCAGAGTGTACTTGCTTTAAATTTACTTAAACGGATCCACGATTAGCTGTAACAATTGATATTTGAGAAATATATATTTTAGAGGTAAAAACAATACAGTAGTTGTTTTGTTTTTTTTTAAATAAATGTTAATAAAATATTGTCACATGGACATCCAGGTTGTTGAATTGTACTTAAAAGTATGTATGTGTATATATGTACACACACACACACGCCCACACACAGGTGTATGTGTGTGTGTGCGTGTGTGTGTGGCCCGGTTCTCCTTCAGAACCAAGCTGCTGGCTTCATGGAGCTGTGGTTCTGGTTTCCTCCTGATCAGAACCAACAAACTCTGACAGCAGATTTCTACAAACTCTCTTAAAGCTGCAGCTTCTCAGTGGGAGGAGAATGGTTCAGGCTTCCTGATTGGACACAGAGACAGCAATCAGCCAATCAGAGGAGCAGCAGCTTGCTGTGTTCCTGCGTTTGTGTTGGTGTGAAGATGAGTGTTGTTGCTGTGTCCATGTCTCCAGGAAGTCCAGCTGGACTCCAGCCGTCCAACATGTCTAGAGACAGTGGTCCTCATCCATCAAACTGTGGCAGCAGCAGATCTGATCTCAGATCTGTTTGCTCTCTCAGCTCAACAGGAAACAACTGATCGGGTTCATCCTGGTCACAGCTCTGAGATCAGTCTGACTGCAGCCTGGAAACCATCTACTGGATGTGCTGCGTCACTGACTGCTGCTGGAGAGAGGCTGGAAACACTCACTGATCTGCTCTCTCCTTCCTTCTTCTCTCTGCAGGTTCTGATCTCTGTGAAGTAGAGAATGGTCTCAGTGTCCTGCTGATCCTCAGAGGTTGAAGCTGCAGCAGTTTGAGTCTAAAGAGACTCTGACTGGATCATGATGATGACCTCTGACCTCCAAGGTTTTCCTCCCGTTTATTTTCTCGTGTCTGTCATTTATTGTTTGTCTCTTTGGATCAATAAAGATCCAATTCAAACTGGGCTCCATTTAGAGGCTTCGTGGAGTTTTGATCTGAACTGGATTCAACTGGAAAGTTGATCTTTTTTCTCTCTGATTCATTTTCATCCTGGAACCAGAAATGGTCTGAGAATGGAAACATGGGAATCATTTTCAGTTCAGCTTTGAAGCCATGAAAGACACTTCAAACCTCTTTTCTCTGCTGCTTCGTCCTTCTGCTGACATGAAAATGTTCCTCAAAGCTCCACAGATAAAAAGATGCTTCACTGGAAACTGCAGCGAAACTTCAGCTTCCATCAGAGAAACCAGTTTAACCAGTTTAGAACTGGATGTCCTACAGAAACTCTGATCTTAGAGCAGTTTTCAGAAACATGTGGAACCTGGAAAATAAAGATTTTATATATTTTATGTTCATTGTAAAAGCTAAATCTTGAAGTTTTACGTCATCATTGATTCTCAGCTTTAATTTCTCTCAGTTTGTTTTGGTTTTTACTTTTTTAACTCCATATTTCATGTTTTGAGTTTTCTAGAGAACTTCGGGCTCTTTACTGTGATTTTACTGATTTATTCAAACCTCAGAGAATCACTGGGATAATGTGCTGATTGGTTCATGTTTGATTTTCATAATTCTTCTAATGTAATGTGGGTTGCTGGGTGTTTAACGACCAAATAAAGTTTTTAAAAAATCTTTGTGTATTTTTTATGCAGCTGATTGTGTACACATATAATAAATAAACTTGTCTTGTACATTCTGCGTCTTCTTCTCACACTTTTTGCCTGAGAGGAGAGTCTCTCCCTCAACCTAGGTACCCTTAGTTTAAACTTTAAGGTTTAAAGAGCTGTTGCTCTTTTTGCTTCAGCTATTAAATATTCCTTTTCTTTCCTTCTTTCTGTGCAACCATGAAAGCTGTGATCCCACCCGGCCCGGCTCAGTTGTTACCTGGTACCAGGAGGAGTTGGTTCTGATGCACCATACATCTGAAATAAAGTTGCTTGTCGCAGCCTTTCGTTCCAAAAAAGCAAAAAATAAAAACTCCAATAAAGGCTGTGGGTGGTAACAGGCGGTTTGGGATTTGTACGCACTTTGACTCGATTCATTTATTGCAAAAGTAGAAATAAAGGTCTTGTAACTTAGTTGAAATGAAAAATAATCTCAATTTAATGTTTGAAGGTGTAAACAAGTGTTCAAAAAAAAAAAATCATTCTACCAAACCTCCCGTCCACACCAGACATCCACCAAACAATCCACCCAGCACCCGGTGTGTTCTTAATTAATTACTTAAATTGGTGGGAGGGTCTAACAATTAACAACGTAAATTAAACAATTCCAAATATAAAAATTAATGACAAATTTTGATTCTAAATTAACTTAAATATATTCCAACTACCCAAAGAACAAAACAAAATTGGTAGAAATGATAAACTACAAAACCTTAGCATAAATGGCCACGACAGTTGCTCCTAAAGTCATCAGTTGGACCTGTCTGGTTCTTCATCTGGTCTCTGTCATGTTGTTTTGAACTCTCCGAACCCACATGCAAAGACTCTCTCAGGAGATCAGATTAAAGATTTATTTACAAAAGACAATTGGTGTGTAATGCAGGAGCGTCTGATCAGGAGCGGACCGGTGTGATCGAACAGCTGGTAGGTGGGCGTAACTCGTCAGGGAGCTCAGCGGATGGAACTGCAAATCCCGTACTTCGCATGGAGTGTCCAGACAACAGGGAGCCTAGGAATCACAGAAAGGTACAGGACAGGTAAGCGTGCGAAACAGACTGGATATCTTTCTAGAGATCTCAGGACCAGATGTACCACAAAGGCGACAACACTCTGGCGACGAAGTGCCGGGAACCCGCTCCTAATATGCTCCCGCTGATGATCCACAGGTGTGCCGAAACACACCTGTGGAGAGGGTGTGTGAATACGCGGGCGAGCTCTCGAACGCCACCTAGAAGGAAACCAGAGGAACTGCTGAAGCCGCAGATCCTGACAGTCTCTGGTTGTTCAAGCACGATGAAGAAGTTCCAATAGGTTCCAAATCTCATTATTTCTCAAGCAAATGATGCTGAGGGGTGCTGGTCAGGTCCTGAAACTGTTAAACGGACCTGGGTGGAGCACAGAATGGAAAATTGGTGAAGTACAAAAAGAAGTGCTCATTTGACCAAACTTGATTCGTATTCTCCCTCCAACCCTCTGCAGGTCCCCGCCATGTTTGGTGGTCCTAGCCCATTCCTTTCATGTAGCTGCCATAGACTCCCGTTCATTTTTCGACCTAGTCAAAGTCTGGCTAGGAACGTCTTATCGCGCTGGGACTTAACCCTAACTTCAGTGGCCTCTTACCTCAACCAGGTTTCACTACATTTTGATTTGCTTTTTTAGCTCAATCTTTTAAATAATCAGCTGAGCTTTAAAACCTCGTCTGAGTTTCTGTTGAATGAAGGAGTTTTGCCTCAATGCTGCTCGGCTCACCAGGAATTGGCCTTAAAAGTAAATATGTTTAAACAGATTTTCTCTCCTTTTACTTTTAAGGAGTAAAAAGGAACAGATGAACTCATGTTCATTCATGTTTATTGGAATAAACATGAGTTCATTCCAATAAACTCATGTTATTGGAATGAACTCAGCTCAGCTTTAAAAAGTCATCTCAGTGATAACTGTTGGATGATGGAGTTTTATCTTAAGGCTTCTCTGAAGGGGCTTGAATTTGGTTTTAAAAGTCTGATATTTTAACCAAGTTTTATTTTGTTTTATTTGTCTTCAAACTCTGTTTTGAAGACAGAAATCACAGCTCAGCTTCTGATTTCATTGTTGAGCTCCTGCTAGGTGCCAGAAATGTGTATTATCACGGTTCTGAACATCAGAAATGGACTTTAAAAAACCCAGAATGCATTGCATGGTGGGGCTTCATATTTTAGCTTCTAGTTCAGCTGTTTTTGCTGCAACCCCTAACAAACCATATACTGTTTTCATCAAAATGAACTCCTCTATCAAACTAGATGACTTAGAATGAATTTGGAAACGTGTAGAAAATCAGCACCATGAGTCAGAATAGGGTGTTTATTGTTGAACTGTTGCCTGCTGCGAGCTTGAAAAAGAAAAACCACCTGCTGGCTGCTTTGGGTAAGTACCCTTACCTATTAATGTGGTCATGGAGTTACAACGGAGCATTCTAGAGGTCTTGCGGTGTATGATGGCACTAGAATGGCTCTTTGGTTTCGTTCAGGGATGATGGTTTGAACCCCAGCAAGTGTCTAGAGATCTGGAAAGCAGCAGCTGGTCCAGGTTCTTCTTCCTTGGGACAATGGCTGGGTGATGATGACTTGGTATGACTGCTAATGCTCATCCTCCTGGTTAGCGTTATGACACGGGGAGCCATACCAATCTGGTGCGCAGTTCATTTTGGCTAGCTTGATAAAGGTGAGTCGGTGCCCCACCAAGCAGACTCCCAGTACTCTACACAAACCAGACCAGCAGAGAATCAATCAATGCAGAGCATGCTGCATGTTAACCTTGCAGTGTTTAACGGATAGCACGTGGGAAAGGTGACTCGGGAGTCTTGAATGCAGTCCAATCTTCTATAGCCTCACAAGCCCATGTGAGGCCCAAGACCATTTTGGCAGCTTCCATGCAGAAAAGCATGATGCTCTTCTTTGTGTGTCACACATTGGTCTTTGCAGTACAACAGCCAGCTATTGGCTATAGCAAGATCCTTAATTAGTACCCTCAATTTCCATTTTTTGCCACTTGTGTGGTAGCAACTGATAAGGTCAATTACACCCATCTTGGAGTTGTATATATGGACAATACTGGGTTGTGAGATGGTCACTTATTTCAGTTTGACGTCTTTGTGAGGTGTCTTCTTGCAGGGTTAGGTAATTATGCAAGTAGTGGCATGCTAACCCTGTGCCACTACCTTTTTTTTCTTTTTTTTTATACCAGAATACTGTTTGGATCAGGTGCTTCCATGGGAACTTTGGGTTCTGCAATCACCCATTTTGGCTGTCCCCTGTAATGTTTTCTAGTCTACAACTAACGTGGCAGTAAAATGACCTCATGTGGATGCCAGGTGATAGGAGGTTACGTTCCACATATATTTGTACATGGCCCCTTAAGTTACAGTTCTAAAATGTGAGCTCATGGTGGTGAGAAAATTGGAGTATAGGTTCATACAACTTTTCTTAAAGTGAATATCTTGTAGTTTTAACAAGTGTGCACATTTAAACCCTTCAATGCTGAAACATAAATGTACTTTACTATTTTTTAAGGAATAGTACTGCTGTGCAAAACCTAACTTTAAGGTTTAAACTTTAAGGTTTAAACTTTAAGGTTTAAACTTTAAGGTTTAAACTTTAAGGTTTAAACTTTAAGGTTTAAACTTTAAGGTTTAAACTTTAAGGTTTAAACTTTAAGGTTTAAACTTTAAGGTTTAAACTTTAAGGTTTAAACTTTAAGGTTTAAACTTTAAGGTTTAAACTTTAAGGTTTAAACTTTAAGGTTTAAACTTTAAGGTTTAAACTTTAAGGTTTAAACTTTAAGGTTTAAACTTTAAGGTTTAAACTTTAAGGTTTAAACTTTAAGGTTTAAACTTTAAGGTTTAAACTTTAAGGTTTAAACTTTAAGGTTTAAACTTTAAGGTTTAAACTTTAAGGTTTAAACTTTAAGGTTTAAACTTTAAGGTTTAAACTTTAAGGTTTAAACTTTAAGGTTTAAACTTTAAGGTTTAAACTTTAAGGTTTAAACTTTAAGGTTTAAACTTTAAGGTTTAAACTTTAAGGTTTAAACTTTAAGGTTTAAACTTTAAGGTTTAAACTTTAAGGTTTAAACTTTAAGGTTTAAACTTTAAGGTTTAAACTTTAAGGTTTAAACTTAAGGTTTAAACTTTAAGGTTTAAACTTTAAGGTTAAACCTTAAAGGTTAAACTTAAGGTTTAAACTTTAAGGTTTAAACTTTAAGGTTTAAAACTTTAAGGTTTAAACTGTAAGGTTAAACTTTAGGTTTAAACTTAAGGTTTAAACTTTAAGGTTTAAACTTTAAGGTTAAACTTTAAGGGTTAAACTTTAAGGTTTAAACTTTAAGGTTTAATACGTTAAGGTTTAAACTTTAGGTTAAACTTTAAGGTTTAAACTTAAGTTAAAGTTAGTTTAAACTTTAAGGTTTAAACTTTAAGGTTTAAACTTTAAGGTTTAAACTTTAAGGTTTAAACTTTAGGTTTAAACTTTAGGTTTAAAACTTTAAGGTTTAAACTTTAAGGTTTAAACTTAAGGTTTAAACTTTAAGGTTTAAACTTTAAGGGTTTAAAACTTTAAGGTTTAAACTTTAAGGTTTAAACTTTAAGGTTTAAACTTTAGGTTAAACTTTAAGGTTTAAACTTTAAGGTTTAAACTCATTAAGGTTTAAACTTTAAGGTTTAAACTTTAAGGTTTAAACTTTAAGGTTTAAACTTAAGGTTTAAACTTAAGGTTTAAACTTTAAGGTTTAAACTTAGGTTAAACTGTAAGGTTTAAACTTTAAGGTTTAAACTTTAAGGTTTAAAACTTTAAGGTTTAAACTTTAAGGTTTAAACTTTAAGGTTTAAACTTTAAGGTTAAACTTTAAGGTTTAAACTTTAAGGTTTAAACTTTAAGGTTTAAACTTTAAGGTTTAAACTTTAAGGTTAAACTTTAAGGTTTAAACTTTAAGGTTTAAACTTTAAGGTTTAAACTTAAGGTTTAAACTTTAAGGTTTAAACTTTAAGGTTTAAACTTTAAGGTTTAAACTTAAGGTTTAAACTTTAAAGTTTAAACTTTAAGGTTTAAACTTTAAGGTTAAACTTTAAGGTTAAACTTTAAGGTTTAAACTTTAAGGTTAAACTTTAAGGTTTAAACTTTAAGGTTTAAACTTTAAGGTTTAAACTTAGGTTTAAACTTAAGGTTTAAACTTTAAGGTTTAAACTTTAAGGTTTAAACTTTAAGGTTTAAACTTTAAGGTTTAAACTTAAGGTTTAAACTTTAAGGTTTAAACTTTAAGGTTTAAACTTTAAGGTTTAAACTTTAAGGTTTAAACTGTAAGGTTAAACTTTAAGGTTTAAACTTTAAGGTTTAAACTTTAAGGTTTAAAACTTTAAGGTTTAAACTTTAAGGTTTAAACTTTAAGGTTTAAACTTTAAGGTTTAAACTTTAAGGTTTAAACTTAAGGTTTAAACTTTAAGGTTTAAACTTTAAGGTTTAAACTTTAAGGTTTAAACTTAAGGTTTAACTTTAAGTTTAAACTTTAAGGTTTAACTTTAAGGTTTAAACTTTAAGGTTTAAACTTTAAGGTTTAAACTTTAAGGTTTAAACTTTAAAGGTTTAAACTTCAGGTTTAAACTTTAAGGTTTAAATTTAAGGTTTAAACTTTAAGGTTTAAACTTTTAAGGGTTAAACTTTAAGGTTTAAACTTTAGGTTTAACTTTAAGGTTTAAACTTTAAGGTTAAACTTTAAGGTTTAAACTTTAAGGTTTAAACTTTAAGGTTTAAACTTTAAGGTTTAAACTTTAAGGTTTAAACTTTAAGGTTTAAAACTTTAAGGTTTAAACTTTAAGGTTAAACTTTAAGGTTAAACTTTAAAAGGTTTAAACTTTAAGGTTTAAACTTTAAGGTTTAAACTTTAAGGTTTAAACTTTAAGGTTTAAACTTTTTAAACTTTAAGGTTTAAACTTTAAGGTTTAAACTTTAAGGTTTAAACTTTAAGGTTAACTTAAGGTTTAAACTTTAAAGGTTTAAACTTTAAGGTTTACTTAAGGTTAACTTAAGGTTTAAACTTTAAGGTTTAAACTTTAAGGTTTAAACTTTAAGGTTTAAACTTTAAGGTTTAACTTTAAGGTTTAAACTTAGGTTTAAACTTTAAGGTTTAAACTTTAAGGTTTAAACTTTAAGGTTTAAACTTTAAGGTTTAAACTTTAAGGTTTAAACTTAAGGTTTAAACTTTAAGGTTTAAACTTTAAGGTTTAAAACTTTAAGGTTTAAACTTTAAGGTTTAAACTTTAAGGTTTAAACTTTAAGGTTTAAACTTTAAGGTTTAAACTTTAAGGTTTAAACTTTAAGGTTTAAACTTTAAGGTTTAAACTTTAAGGTTTAAACTTTAAGGTTTAAACTTTAAGGTTAAACTTAAGGTTTAAACTTTAAGGTTTAAACTTTAAGGTTTAAACTTTAAGGTTTAAACTTTAAGGTTTAAACTTTAAGGTTTAAACTTTAAGGTTTAAACTTTAAGGTTTAAACTTTAAGGTTTAAAACTTTAAGGTTTAAACTTTAAGGTTTAAACTTTAGGTTTAAACTTTAAGGTTTAAACTTTAAGGTTTAAACTTTAAGGTTTAAACTTTAAGGTTTAAACTTTAAGGTTTAAACTTTAAGGTTTAAACTTTAAGGTTTTAAACTTAAGGTTTAAACTTAAGGTTAACCTATTTACTTAAGGTTTAAACTTTAAGGTTTAAACTTTAAGGTTTAAACTTTAAGGTTTAAACTTTAAGGTTAAACTAAGGTTTAAACTTTAAGGTTTAAACTTTAAGGTTTAAACTTTAAGGTTTAAACTTTAAGGTTTAAACTTTAAGGTTTAAACTTTAAGGTTTAAACTTTAAGGTTTAAACTTTAAGGTTAAACTTTAAGGTTTAAACTTTAAGGTTTAAACTTTAGGTTTAAACTTTAAGGTTTAAACTTTAAGGTTTAAACTTTAAGGTTTAAACTTTAAGGTTTAAACTTTAAGGTTTAAACTTTAAGGTTTAAACTTTAAGGTTTAAACTTTAAGGTTTAAACTTTAAGGTTTAAACTTTAAGGTTTAAACTTTAAGGTTTAAACTTTAAGGTTTAAACTTTAAGGTTTAAACTTTAAGGTTTAAACTTTAAGGTTTAAACTTTAAGGTTTAAACTTTAAGGTTTAAACTTTAAGGTTTAAACTTTAAGGTTTAAACTTTAAGGTTTAAACTTTAAGGTTTAAACTTTAAGGTTTAAACTTTAAGGTTTAAACTTTAAGGTTTAAACTTTAAGGTTTAAACTTTAAGGTTTAAACTTTAAGGTTTAAACTTTAAGGTTTAAACTTTAAGGTTTAAACTTTAAGGTTTAAACTTTAAGGTTTAAACTTTAAGGTTTAAACTTTAAGGTTTAAACTTTAAGGTTTAAACTTTAAGGTTTAAACTTTAAGGTTTAAACTTTAAGGTTTAAACTTTAAGGTTTAAACTTTAAGGTTTAAACTTTAAGGTTTAAACTTTAAGGTTTAAACTTTAAGGTTTAAACTTTAAGGTTTAAACTTTAAGGTTTAAACTTTAAGGTTTAAACTTTAAGGTTTAAACTTTAAGGTTTAAACTTTAAGGTTTAAACTTTAAGGTTTAAACTTTAAGGTTTAAACTTTAAGGTTTAAACTTTAAGGTTTAAACTTTAAGGTTTAAACTTTAAGGTTTAAACTTTAAGGTTTAAACTTTAAGGTTTAAACTTTAAGGTTTAAACTTTAAGGTTTAAACTTTAAGGTTTAAACTTTAAGGTTTAAACTTTAAGGTTTAAACTTTAAGGTTTAAACTTTAAGGTTTAAACTTTAAGGTTTAAACTTTAAGGTTTAAACTTTAAGGTTTAAACTTTAAGGTTTAAACTTTAAGGTTTAAACTTTAAGGTTTAAACTTTAAGGTTTAAACTTTAAGGTTTAAACTTTAAGGTTTAAACTTTAAGGTTTAAACTTTAAGGTTTAAACTTTAAGGTTTAAACTTTAAGGTTTAAACTTTAAGGTTTAAACTTTAAGGTTTAAACTTTAAGGTTTAAACTTTAAGGTTTAAACTTTAAGGTTTAAACTTTAAGGTTTAAACTTTAAGGTTTAAACTTTAAGGTTTAAACTTTAAGGTTTAAACTTTAAGGTTTAAACTTTAAGGTTTAAACTTTAAGGTTTAAACTTTAAGGTTTAAACTTTAAGGTTTAAACTTTAAGGTTTAAACTTTAAGGTTTAAACTTTAAGGTTTAAACTTTAAGGTTTAAACTTTAAGGTTTAAACTTTAAGGTTTAAACTTTAAGGTTTAAACTTTAAGGTTTAAACTTTAAGGTTTAAACTTTAAGGTTTAAACTTTAAGGTTTAAACTTTAAGGTTTAAACTTTAAGGTTTAAACTTTAAGGTTTAAACTTTAAGGTTTAAACTTTCACATGCAGTACCTACCGTGGCCACCAGGGGCGCCGAAGAGCATTTTTTTTTTTTTTCTTATCGATAAAATAATTTCTACATACATTATCAAATACTGTATATATTGTGAGCACAAATCACTTCATAGTGAAATTGTGTGTTTTTGATATGACAGGAATTGTTACAAAAAATGAATAAAAATCAGCTCCACCAAGGTGCCTGTTATTGGCCTTTAGGCTTAGTTTTTTATGCCTTGGGCATGTGTTTTGCCGAGAAACGCTTACCTGCCGAGATATTCTTAAAGATTCGTTTTTTGTAAAAATGTGATATTCAAGGTTGTACCGTGAGAATCTCGTCCCTTCCCATGCCGAGTTCAAACTTTAAGGTTTAAACTTGCGAAGCGTGCGGTACCTACCGCGTCCACCAGGGGCCCCGAAGAGCAGTTCTTTTGTTTTGGGATAATGTGCTGATTGGTTCATGTTTGATTTTCATAATTCTTCTAATGCAATGTGGGTTGCTGGATGTTTAACGACCAAATAAAGTTTTTAAAGAATCTTTGTGTATTTTTTATGCAGCTGACTGTGTACACATATAATAACTAAACCTTCATGTTAATCCTCCATGCCATTTTTGCTGTATTATAAGTTTTCACATTTAGTTTCACAGCTTAAATTAGTAAAAGCAGAAACATCTCAAGTTGATTTCAGCTTTAAGCTACTAATTTAGCCAGCAGTTTATTTTTTGCAGTATTCAGACTGAAGATGTTTTTTTTTAATAAAACAGATGAGAATCTTTTCAATCAAAACTTGTTTAATTAAATCAGCTATTGAATTAGAATAATAACTTGTATAAAACTGCCATTTCTGTCTGGTTAATGGTGCAGCAGATCCTGCAGGGGCGCGCTGGGGCCTCAGTGTCCAGGTCGGTTACAGTCACATCTCCCAGACTCCTGAATCTTCTGGTTCCTTCCTGAAATGATTTCCTGCAATAAAATGTTGGTTGGAAATGAGCAGAAAACTGAGAAAAACCTGAAAAAGTTCAAATGTGACCTAAAGTTTTACAGCTCAACTCATACAAAGGAAAACATGAAAATAAAGGTGTTTATTGTCAGCTGGGTCAGGGGGCGGAGCCTCAGGTGTCAGCTCTAGTCAGGTTTGGATCAGAACCGGTTCAGACTCCGTGCAGCAGCAGAGCAGAGTCTGTATATTTTTGTTATTTAATCAATTATCTTAAGAAAGCGAAATTGATAGGATATAAGGTTTCTTTTCTTTTTCTTTTTTGGGGGGGCTTGGGAGTAATATATATGTAGCATCCCGATCCACACTCCATTCCAGTTCATGGCGGTAATGCACATCAATAAGTTGCTTGCCAACCGCCAAAAAAGAAGAGAAGAGGAGCAGCGTCTGGATCAGGTGAGTGTTTTGCTGATGTTTTTATTTACAATGTGAAATTAATCCACAGCATAAACAACTAAGCAGGGTGTGATATTATTTAAAACAATGTGGTTGCAAGGAAGTAAATTTGGTAAGACTTTATTTGAAGGGGTGCACGTAAAAAGGACATAGGATTCTTTATAAATGTTTCATGAATGACACTTTTTATACAGGGTTTACACTTTTAATTGACTTTTATGTAATGTTTTAGCGTAAGTGTGCATAAAAATCTCATTATTTACCAAAAAAATTGACAAAGTTTACACTTTTACTGTGTGGGTTATTGAACAAAACTATAACGCTGCCCTTAGATCAAATTAACTCGGATTAAATTAATGAATGAAATATAAAATCAGTATTCCTGGATGTAGAAAATGTTTCTGTAAGGATGCAGTTGTGACCTCACACCACTAGGGTGCGCTAGCGGCCGCGCTGTTTCTCTTCTTCTCTCTTGGAATAGAAGTCGAGCACGTTACCTTGTACAGTGCGCATGCTCACTGAGCATTGTTGTTGTAGTCAGCTGGTGGTTGTCATTCTGGCGAAAAGTGGAGAAAAATATCAAGTGAAACGGAGCAAAAGCCGAACGGATTGAAATATTTTACAGAAACGACAGTAGGTGTCGCTGTTTTCGCTTTATAACTAACAGTGCCGCTTAATTTTATTTAAAATTAGAGCAAGTCGGTCGTTTCTCCGCAGGTGGAGCGCTCGGATGGAGGCAGAGCCGGAGGACCAGGAGGAGGAAGAGGCGGCTGCCGCCATGCTGTGGTCCATCCAGGAGGCTCTGGAGAGGCAGACCCAGCAGATCGGAGCGTCGGCCTGCGGGGCCACAGCGGTGGTGGACGTCCTGAAGGCCCTCGGAGTGGATGTTGCGCCGGAAGAAGCTGACCGCTGCGTCCAAACCCGCCTGAGGGATATATTATGGGATGTTGGTGCGTGAAGAATAGTTTTTGACATGTTTGCCAGCGAAATAATGTGCAGCTGTTCATTTCTATTGAGACTAGAACGGATAGCAGTGACAGAAAATGTATTTTTTTTGTCATCATTTTCTGTATTTAAAAGCTGTTGATTGTGTTGGATACAGAGAGTAGAATGTAAATGTGCAAGTTGTAATTTGTAAATGATTGAGGGGATCTGGATGAATAACGTTATGTTCAGGTCTTAATTGAGTTACTCGTTACAATCCTAAACAAGTGGGTTTTTAGTGGAGATTTAAAGGAAGTCAGTGTTTCAGCTGTTTTACAGTTTTCTGGAAGTTTGTTCCAAATTGTGGTGAATAGATGCTGAAAGCTGCTTCTCCTCGTTTGGTTCTGGTTCTGGGGATGCAGAGCAGACCAGAACCGGAAGACCTGAGAGGTCTGGAAGGTTGATACGACAACAGCGGATCTTTAATGTATTGAGCCGTTCAGTGATTTGTAAACTAACAACGGTATTTTAAAGTCTATTCTTTGAGCTACAGGGAGCCAGTGGAGGGACTATAAAACTGGTGTTATGTGCTCTGTCTTCCTGGTTTTAGGATCTTTTTTCTTTGGCTTTTGGCACAATCTGAGAGGTTTCACTTTGTTTTATATGTATTTTATGTTTCAATCTTTTCTATTTTATAATCGCATTGTATTTTATGATTGTGTATAGCACTTTGGTCCTGTCGGTGTATAAAGTGCTTCATAAATAAAGTTGGTATGGTATGGTATATTCTTAAATATTGAGGCCACACCTCCTCCTTTTTATGTTTTCTATTCTCACTTAAGAAATTGTAGTTAGGAGGTACGATCGGTTCGTTATTGTCATTCAACCATGTTTCTGTCAGAAACATAACATTGATATTATGCTCAGTGATGAAATCATTAATTAATAGAGCTTTAGCACAGAGAGATCTGGTGTTTAAAAGAGTTTAAATGTTTAAGTTTAAGCGAGTTGGAGGCCAAAAGTTCTTCAGTCTGAGGTTTGAATTAGGTCCGCTGTATTTTATATTTCTGTTTTTTTGTAAAAGGTTTTTGTAGCGATCTGGACAGGTAATGTCCTGTTCTGCAGTGCCGGGGGGCCAGACGGGTGTAAAGATAATTTTCTGGACCCGGACTCAGACCTCAGAGACGCAGAGTGATGGATCCTCTGGGGAGTCAGAGGAAGTGAGCTCTGCTACGTGAGCGCTGAGGATTAGAACAAGCAGAAACTGTTATTAGTGGTTTATTGTGTTGCTGAGCAGAAACTTGGTGCAGCTTTGGCTATTTTATAAAAGTCTTTATAGATAAAACTGAATCTGATCAACTTGAAAATCTTTATTAATTTAATGAAATAGTAATGGAAAAAAAATCTTGAAATGTTTAAACATAAATAAGCTATAAACTGAAATGTGAACTGGTTGTTATTTTCCATTTATTTCCTGGTAGTGATGATCAGACAGGATTCTTCTCATTAGCAACACACCTCTGCTGTGAGAGGGGGCGGAGCCACAGGTGGGTCCGGTTCAAGTTCTGGAGAATCGGGTCCAGTTCGTTCCGACTCGGTTTGTGTGAACAGAAGGAGAAGCAAAGATCTGATCAGGTGAGTTTTAACTCCACATTCTTCTGGTTTCCAGTCCTGACTGGGTTTTCTCTCTTTGAGCTGCTGGACAGAACCAGAACTGGGCCTGGTTCTGGTTCTGGTTCTGGTTATGATGCAGAGCTGCAGCACCTGGTTTCAATCAGGAACTCTGATTTTCTCTGAGTTTTCATCTGTAACCCAGACAACAAGCTGAGTTTGCTCCCAGTTTCATAGTGGAGTCAAACTGGTACCAGTAGGTTCTGAGTGTTTGTGGCCCGGCTGAGATATCTGGGTTCCTGATTGGTGGATGGAAAATATTTCAATATGAAGTCAATAATTTATTGATCAGAGAGGATTTCTCTGGGCTTTTATCAGTAGAAAATCCAGATTGAATCAGACATTGTGGATCAAATGCGTTACTTTATGGACTTTCTTTAATATGGAAAACTTGACCTCTTTCTGACCATCGCTCCATTTCCGAGTCTTTCTGGTTTTAAATGTTTGCTCATTAGAAAATCAGAAAATTGTTGGTTGAATCACAGCAATAATTTCCACAGCTGTTTGCCAACTTGCTAGGAAAGCTGTTTTATGTATTTTATATTTGAGTCACTGAATACAATCACGGACATTTCAAATATCCATGTTTTTCCTTTACTCTGATTTTGTTTTAATGAGCAAAATCAAAGTCCCTGGTGAATTAATGAATGAAACGTATTCATACCCCTTTAAATTTCTCACTCTGTTTCATTGCAGCCATTTGCTAATCTCAGAAAAGTTCATATTATTTCTCATTAATGTATACTCAGCATCCCCTCTTGACAGAAAACATACAGAATTGTAGAAAGCTTTGTAAATTTATAAAAAAAAAAAAAGAAAAACTGAAACATCACATGGTCATAAGTATTCAGACCTTTTGCTCAGTAGAAACCCCTTTTTAGCTTGTACAGCCATGAGTCTTCTTGGAAATGATGCAACTGGTTTTTCACAGCTGGATTTGGGGATCCTCTGCCACTCCTCCTTCAGAACCTCTCCAGTTCCATCGGGTCGGATGGTGAATGTTGGCGTCACGAATGGTCATAGAGTTGGATGTAAATGTACTCTTTACATTTTTCAAGAGTACATTGCCAATATGTACTTGTACAGAATTGTACAAATTGTCAATGCATTCAAAATTTGCAGACAACATGCTTATGAAAATTAGTACAATGAAACAATAGGTTGAAGGTTATCCTGCAATAGTCAGCCCCGCCCACTCCTCACTACTCCCCAGGGCTGCCTACTGACCAGTTCTCCGTCTAACAGGTCCGGAAAATCTCTGAGTCCTGGGTATTACCCTAAGAGTACTCTATAAGAGATAATCTATTTAAACTGGTGGCGAAAGTGATTCGTCTAGCTCTAACTACCTCCAATCCAGAAGTTATGACCCTTTACAGTTAAGAAACAATCAGCTGAGTAGCCCTCGCAGCTGCATAATTCCAATAACCACTTCTGTTAACGGTAGCCCACTTTCTAAATCATAACTTGCACTTGGAACCGGCTAGATTATGTTTTTAGTGACTTAGAGTAAGTCCCAGGGTCATTATTTAATCTCACCAAAGGAAATTATGAAGCCTCCTATTTACTGGAATCATGTACATTAGTTTTACCTTAATTAAAAGAACTGGACAAAGATTAAATGACTCTATTAATTCCAATGTCCACCAACCTCATTAGAATTTTATAGTATAAATTTATTAAGCAAGCTTAAGCAGGGGTCGACATACAAATCAATAATCAATCGTATATAATTCAAAACAGTGTAATAAATTTACATGTACAATCATACTACCCTGTCTCCTTTCCCTAACTTTTAAGTCGCACGTTCTGAAATGGAATTTCGATGAGCAGATTCAACTCATACCCAGAAGATGGTGGATCTTTTGGCAACAGGAATTTCTAGCGTCCTTGGTTGAGGTCTTTGCCTTGTGTGGAAAAATCCTCCTTAGAAAGGAAACAAACAGCAGAACGGGTCCGAATCCTTTTGCAAGACCCAGTTCTTCATCCCTTAGGGGTCTTTGTCCTTCCTCCAAGTCTTGTTGCAGAGTTTGAAAGTGCTGGGTTGAGACGAGACCAACGGTCAAATAAAGAACCAGAGATGGGGCGATGGGACCCAGTCCTTTCTTACGGTGTGAATTCCGAGCTTCCCCGGTTCTGAAGTGGGCCGTAGCTCAATCTGCTCCTCTCGTGAGTTGTCTCTCCTTCTGCGCCGCCGGACTGGGAACAGCTGGTTCCTCTTTTCAGCCCCTTTTTATGCCTCTCCTCACCATATGTGTGTATGGGGAGGTTTGGTCTACGTGACTTGCTTCACATCTGCTGTCTCTCATGAAAAAGTCCCTACATTTCCCAACCTGTTTTTGCTGACCATAGTGGAAGTTCCCGTACTTCCTCTTTTTCCGTTGCCTCAGCCAAACTCACCGCACCACCCATCCTGCCGCTTTGGCCATCTGTTCAGAACTGCTTGCGACATTTCCTGTTTCAGGGCTGTACTGCATTCCTCTCTTTTCCTATAACTCACTATTATTTATTATAACTCATTAAACACATTCATCCTATTTGAATTGATTTCAAATGATTACAACTTCATATTCATTGACAATAAATCACATCTTTTGTCTTATTGTTAATCATTAACATAATCATTACATAGTTAAATCATTACAGATCATTAATCAGAGATTCTTTGCAGAAAGTTATTGAGTGATTACTTATACTCATATTATTCCGACTTATTCAACTTAATTAACTTTTAATCAAACTACAGGATTACTTTATTTCTTCCAAGCCATTATACATCTTTTTCTGCGTGTGCCTGGAAAGATCTCATACCCTTATGCCAGTTTTCTTGACAAGGTACACTTTAGAGGAAATGTGAAAAATATTTAACCAAGGACAGAGTATTGTTTTAATTTAATATCACAGTATTCCAGTATTATTGCAAACATACTGACATTTCTCCTTCCTAAGAACAGTGAGGATCAACGGCAGAACATTCCCATTCACTGCACTTTACAGAAACCTACAAAAAAAGAACACTTGTATTTTAAAGAGTACAGACAAATGGCAAAGAAAAAGTCTGACTTACAATTTTAAGACGTAGCGGACTCGCTATGCATGTGACATCATCGGAACCGATGATGATTGGGACCGGATGCCTGGGGTGGGGAAACATTTCTAGGTTACTTCTTTACCTGTTTATGTTAGAAGTAGAAAAAATAGTCAGCAATATCATAGAATCAGTTGATGTTGAGGCATCAACTATGAAGCTGTTTTCAGTGAGGTCTTAAGGGAGACAATCTACCATAAAATCTTTCCATCCATGATCTGAACACATTGATCCCTGCAGGGTGGTGAGGGGGGCCGGTGGGGCCCAGCTCCAGCTGTCATCAGACGAGAGGCGGGGTTCACCCTGGACAGGTCACCAGTCCATCGCAGGCACTGAAAGCTAACAATGAATAAAATGTATGAAAGAGAAATGATAAATTAACAAGGAGAATAAATTATGTCCAATTATTTTAAAATCAAATCATGTTTACTAATTGCAGTGATTTATAATTGCTGACATCAGAGACTCAGAACCTGGTTTTAGAGGAAGAATTGAGCTGAATCAGAAAAACTGAAGTATATTTTGAGGTTGTCAATAACATTCCTCTGTGGGATCCAAAAGTCAAGATTCTGAGAGTAGCGTTGTTGTCTTGTAATAGGAAGGGCGTAGGTTCGATTTCATCTTCCTCTTGCCACGTGTCAACGTGCTTTGGCACCACTGTTTGTATATGTTGGGCCTCCCAGCTGTGGTGTTTATCTGTATATGGCAGCCTGAGTCTGTTGAATGTGTAGGTCACTCATAGCACAAAGGCTTCAGCCTGGATGTATTATTGAGTTTTAAATATATAACATGTTTTCAGACTCTACACTGGTTTCCAAAATATAAACTCTCCAGCTTTTATTTAGCAGCTGAACCAAAATCTGCAAAATAAAAATCCAACTGTTTTGTCAGTTGATCCGAATTTCCGAACGCGGCTCCCCGCATCTCAGACCACGGCTCCGACCTTTATTTCAAATAAAAAAAACCCTACTGTATTGTTTTTACCTCTAAAATATATATTTCTCAAATATCAATTGTTACAGCTAATCGTGGATCCATTTAAGTAAATTTAAAGCAAGTACACTCTGCGGTCGGAGTCCCGTTCGGGGCATTTCCGACCGCACTTCCGAACGGGACTCCGACCGCAGAGTGTACTTGCTTTAAATTTACTTAAACGGATCCACGATTAGCTGTAACAATTGATATTTGAGAAATATATTTTAGAGGTAAAAACAATACAGTAGTTGTTTTGTTTTTTTTTAAATAAATGTTAATAAAATATTGTCACATGGACATCCAGGTTGTTGAATTGTACTTAAAAGTATGTATGTGTATATATGTACACACACACACGCCCACACACAGGTGTATGTGTGTGTGTGCGTGTGTGTGTGGCCCGGTTCTCCTTCAGAACCAAGCTGCTGGCTTCATGGAGCTGTGGTTCTGGTTTCCTCCTGATCAGAACCAACAAACTCTGACAGCAGATTTCTACAAACTCTCTTAAAGCTGCAGCTTCTCAGTGGGAGGAGAATGGTTCAGGCTTCCTGATTGGACACAGAGACAGCAATCAGCCAATCAGAGGAGCAGCAGCTTGCTGTGTTCCTGCGTTTGTGTTGGTGTGAAGATGAGTGTTGTTGCTGTGTCCATGTCTCCAGGAAGTCCAGCTGGACTCCAGCCGTCCAACATGTCTAGAGACAGTGGTCCTCATCCATCAAACTGTGGCAGCAGCAGATCTGATCTCAGATCTGTTTGCTCTCTCAGCTCAACAGGAAACAACTGATCGGGTTCATCCTGGTCACAGCTCTGAGATCAGTCTGACTGCAGCCTGGAAACCATCTACTGGATGTGCTGCGTCACTGACTGCTGCTGGAGAGAGGCTGGAAACACTCACTGATCTGCTCTCTCCTTCCTTCTTCTCTCTGCAGGTTCTGATCTCTGTGAAGTAGAGAATGGTCTCAGTGTCCTGCTGATCCTCAGAGGTTGAAGCTGCAGCAGTTTGAGTCTAAAGAGACTCTGACTGGATCATGATGATGACCTCTGACCTCCAAGGTTTTCCTCCCGTTTATTTTCTCGTGTCTGTCATTTATTGTTTGTCTCTTTGGATCAATAAAGATCCAATTCAAACTGGGCTCCATTTAGAGGCTTCGTGGAGTTTTGATCTGAACTGGATTCAACTGGAAAGTTGATCTTTTTTCTCTCTGATTCATTTTCATCCTGGAACCAGAAATGGTCTGAGAATGGAAACATGGGAATCATTTTCAGTTCAGCTTTGAAGCCATGAAAGACACTTCAAACCTCTTTTCTCTGCTGCTTCGTCCTTCTGCTGACATGAAAATGTTCCTCAAAGCTCCACAGATAAAAAGATGCTTCACTGGAAACTGCAGCGAAACTTCAGCTTCCATCAGAGAAACCAGTTTAACCAGTTTAGAACTGGATGTCCTACAGAAACTCTGATCTTAGAGCAGTTTTCAGAAACATGTGGAACCTGGAAAATAAAGATTTTATATATTTTATGTTCATTGTAAAAGCTAAATCTTGAAGTTTTACGTCATCATTGATTCTCAGCTTTAATTTCTCTCAGTTTGTTTTGGTTTTTACTTTTTTAACTCCATATTTCATGTTTTGAGTTTTCTAGAGAACTTCGGGCTCTTTACTGTGATTTTACTGATTTATTCAAACCTCAGAGAATCACTGGGATAATGTGCTGATTGGTTCATGTTTGATTTTCATAATTCTTCTAATGTAATGTGGGTTGCTGGGTGTTTAACGACCAAATAAAGTTTTTAAAAAATCTTTGTGTATTTTTTATGCAGCTGATTGTGTACACATATAATAAATAAACTTGTCTTGTACATTCTGCGTCTTCTTCTCACACTTTTTGCCTGAGAGGAGAGTCTCTCCCTCAACCTAGGTACCCTTAGTTTAAACTTTAAGGTTTAAAGAGCTGTTGCTCTTTTTGCTTCAGCTATTAAATATTCCTTTTCTTTCCTTCTTTCTGTGCAACCATGAAAGCTGTGATCCCACCCGGCCCGGCTCAGTTGTTACCTGGTACCAGGAGGAGTTGGTTCTGATGCACCATACATCTGAAATAAAGTTGCTTGTCGCAGCCTTTCGTTCCAAAAAAGCAAAAAATAAAAACTCCAATAAAGGCTGTGGGTGGTAACAGGCGGTTTGGGATTTGTACGCACTTTGACTCGATTCATTTATTGCAAAAGTAGAAATAAAGGTCTTGTAACTTAGTTGAAATGAAAAATAATCTCAATTTAATGTTTGAAGGTGTAAACAAGTGTTCAAAAAAAAAAAATCATTCTACCAAACCTCCCGTCCACACCAGACATCCACCAAACAATCCACCCAGCACCCGGTGTGTTCTTAATTAATTACTTAAATTGGTGGGAGGGTCTAACAATTAACAACGTAAATTAAACAATTCCAAATATAAAAATTAATGACAAATTTTGATTCTAAATTAACTTAAATATATTCCAACTACCCAAAGAACAAAACAAAATTGGTAGAAATGATAAACTACAAAACCTTAGCATAAATGGCCACGACAGTTGCTCCTAAAGTCATCAGTTGGACCTGTCTGGTTCTTCATCTGGTCTCTGTCATGTTGTTTTGAACTCTCCGAACCCACATGCAAAGACTCTCTCAGGAGATCAGATTAAAGATTTATTTACAAAAGACAATTGGTGTGTAATGCAGGAGCGTCTGATCAGGAGCGG
This sequence comes from Xiphophorus hellerii, assembly GCF_003331165.1. Classification (NCBI taxonomy): domain Eukaryota; kingdom Metazoa; phylum Chordata; class Actinopteri; order Cyprinodontiformes; family Poeciliidae; genus Xiphophorus; species Xiphophorus hellerii. Next base: position 32,882,987 of record NC_045673.1, on the reverse strand, counting down.
ACCGGTGTGATCGAACAGCTGGTAGGTGGGCGTAACTCGTCAGGGAGCTCAGCGGATGGAACTGCAAATCCCGTACTTCGCATGGAGTGTCCAGACAACAGGGAGCCTAGGAATCACAGAAAGGTACAGGACAGGTAAGCGTGCGAAACAGACTGGATATCTTTCTAGAGATCTCAGGACCAGATGTACCACAAAGGCGACAACACTCTGGCGACGAAGTGCCGGGAACCCGCTCCTAATATGCTCCCGCTGATGATCCACAGGTGTGCCGAAACACACCTGTGGAGAGGGTGTGTGAATACGCGGGCGAGCTCTCGAACGCCACCTAGAAGGAAACCAGAGGAACTGCTGAAGCCGCAGATCCTGACAGTCTCTGGTTGTTCAAGCACGATGAAGAAGTTCCAATAGGTTCCAAATCTCATTATTTCTCAAGCAAATGATGCTGAGGGGTGCTGGTCAGGTCCTGAAACTGTTAAACGGACCTGGGTGGAGCACAGAATGGAAAATTGGTGAAGTACAAAAAGAAGTGCTCATTTGACCAAACTTGATTCGTATTCTCCCTCCAACCCTCTGCAGGTCCCCGCCATGTTTGGTGGTCCTAGCCCATTCCTTTCATGTAGCTGCCATAGACTCCCGTTCATTTTTCGACCTAGTCAAAGTCTGGCTAGGAACGTCTTATCGCGCTGGGACTTAACCCTAACTTCAGTGGCCTCTTACCTCAACCAGGTTTCACTACATTTTGATTTGCTTTTTTAGCTCAATCTTTTAAATAAATCAGCTGAGCTTTAAAACCTCGTCTGAGTTTCTGTTGAATGAAGGAGTTTTGCCTCAATGCTGCTCGGCTCACCAGGAATTGGCCTTAAAAGTAAATATGTTTAAACAGATTTTCTCTCCTTTTACTTTTTAAGGAGTAAAAAGGAACAGATGAACTCATGTTCATTCATGTTTATTGGAATAAACATGAGTTCATTCCAATAAACTCATGTTATTGGAATGAACTCAGCTCAGCTTTAAAAAGTCATCTCAGTGATAACTGTTGGATGATGGAGTTTTATCTTAAGGCTTCTCTGAAGGGGCTTGAATTTGGTTTTAAAAGTCTGATATTTTAACCAAGTTTTATTTTGTTTTATTTGTCTTCAAACTCTGTTTTGAAGACAGAAATCACAGCTCAGCTTCTGATTTCATTGTTGAGCTCCTGCTAGGTGCCAGAAATGTGTATTATCACGGTTCTGAACATCAGAAATGGACTTTAAAAAACCCAGAATGCATTGCATGGTGGGGCTTCATATTTTAGCTTCTAGTTCAGCTGTTTTTGCTGCAACCCCTAACAAACCATATACTGTTTTCATCAAAATGAACTCCTCTATCAAACTAGATGACTTAGAATGAATTTGGAAACGTGTAGAAAATCAGCACCATGAGTCAGAATAGGGTGTTTATTGTTGAACTGTTGCCTGCTGCGAGCTTGAAAAGAAAAACCACCTGCTGGCTGCTTTGGGTAAGTACCCTTACCTATTAATGTGGTCATGGAGTTACAACGGAGCATTCTAGAGGTCTTGCGGTGTATGATGGCACTAGAATGGCTCTTTGGTTTCGTTTCAGGGATGATGGTTTGAACCCCAGCAAGTGTCTAGAGATCTGGAAAGCAGCAGCTGGTCCAGGTTCTTCTTCCTTGGGACAATGGCTGGGTGATGATGACTTGGTATGACTGCTAATGCTCATCCTCCTGGTTAGCGTTATGACACGGGGAGCCATACCAATCTGGTGCGCAGTTCATTTTGGCTAGCTTGATAAAGGTGAGTCGGTGCCCCACCAAGCAGACTCCCAGTACTCTACACAAACCAGACCAGCAGAGAATCAATCAATGCAGAGCATGCTGCATGTTAACCTTGCAGTGTTAACGGATAGCACGTGGGAAAGGTGACTCGGGAGTCTTGAATGCAGTCCAATCTTCTATAGCCTCACAAGCCCATGTGAGGCCCAAGACCATTTTGGCAGCTTCCATGCAGAAAGCATGATGCTCTTCTTTGTGTGTCACACATTGGTCTTTGCAGTACAACAGCCAGCTATTGGCTATAGCAAGATCCTTAATTAGTACCCTCAATTTCCATTTTTTGCCACTTGTGTGGTAGCAACTGATAAGGTCAATTACACCCATCTTGGAGTTGTATATATGGACAATACTGGGTTGTGAGATGGTCACTTATTTCAGTTTGACGTCTTTGTGAGGTGTCTTCTTGCAGGGTTAGGTAATTATGCAAGTAGTGGCATGCTAACCCTGTGCCACTACCTTTTTTTTCTTTTTTTTTATACCAGAATACTGTTTGGATCAGGTGCTTCCATGGGAACTTTGGGTTCTGCAATCACCCATTTTGGCTGTCCCCTGTAATGTTTTCTAGTCTACAACTAACGTGGCAGTAAAATGACCTCATGTGGATGCCAGGTGATAGGAGGTTACGTTCCACATATATTTGTACATGGCCCCTTAAGTTACAGTTCTAAAATGTGAGCTCATGGTGGTGAGAAAATTGGAGTATAGGTTCATACAACTTTTCTTAAAGTGAATATCTTGTAGTTTTAACAAGTGTGCACATTTAAACCCTTCAATGCTGAAAACATAAATGTACTTTACTATTTTTTAAGGAATAGTACTGCTGTGCAAAACCTAACTTTAAGGTTTAAACTTTAAGGTTTAAACTTTAAGGTTTAAACTTTAAGGTTTAAACTTTAAGGTTTAAACTTTAAGGTTTAAACTTTAAGGTTTAAACTTTAAGGTTTAAACTTTAAGGTTTAAACTTTAAGGTTTAAACTTTAAGGTTTAAACTTTAAGGTTTAAACTTTAAGGTTTAAACTTTAAGGTTTAAACTTTAAGGTTTAAACTTTAAGGTTTAAACTTTAAGGTTTAAACTTTAAGGTTTAAACTTTAAGGTTTAAACTTTAAGGTTTAAACTTTAAGGTTTAAACTTTAAGGTTTAAACTTTAAGGTTTAAACTTTAAGGTTTAAACTTTAAGGTTTAAACTTTAAGGTTTAAACTTTAAGGTTTAAACTTTAAGGTTTAAACTTTAAGGTTTAAACTTTAAGGTTTAAACTTTAAGGTTTAAACTTTAAGGTTTAAACTTTAAGGTTTAAACTTTAAGGTTTAAACTTTAAGGTTTAAACTTTAAGGTTTAAACTTTAAGGTTTAAACTTTAAGGTTTAAACTTTAAGGTTTAAACTTTAAGGTTTAAACTTTAAGGTTTAAACTTTAAGGTTTAAACTTTAAGGTTTAAACTTTAAGGTTTAAACTTTAAGGTTTAAACTTTAAGGTTTAAACTTTAAGGTTTAAACTTTAAGGTTTAAACTTTAAGGTTTAAACTTTAAGGTTTAAACTTTAAGGTTTAAACTTTAAGGTTTAAACTTTAAGGTTTAAACTTTAAGGTTTAAACTTTAAGGTTTAAACTTTAAGGTTTAAACTTTAAGGTTTAAACTTTAAGGTTTAAACTTTAAGGTTTAAACTTTAAGGTTTAAACTTTAAGGTTTAAACTTTAAGGTTTAAACTTTAAGGTTTAAACTTTAAGGTTTAAACTTTAAGGTTTAAACTTTAAGGTTTAAACTTTAAGGTTTAAACTTTAAGGTTTAAACTTTAAGGTTTAAACTTTAAGGTTTAAACTTTAAGGTTTAAACTTTAAGGTTTAAACTTTAAGGTTTAAACTTTAAGGTTTAAACTTTAAGGTTTAAACTTTAAGGTTTAAACTTTAAGGTTTAAACTTTAAGGTTTAAACTTTAAGGTTTAAACTTTAAGGTTTAAACTTTAAGGTTTAAACTTTAAGGTTTAAACTTTAAGGTTTAAACTTTAAGGTTTAAACTTTAAGGTTTAAACTTTAAGGTTTAAACTTTAAGGTTTAAACTTTAAGGTTTAAACTTTAAGGTTTAAACTTTAAGGTTTAAACTTTAAGGTTTAAACTTTAAGGTTTAAACTTTAAGGTTTAAACTTTAAGGTTTAAACTTTAAGGTTTAAACTTTAAGGTTTAAACTTTAAGGTTTAAACTTTAAGGTTTAAACTTTAAGGTTTAAACTTTAAGGTTTAAACTTTAAGGTTTAAACTTTAAGGTTTAAACTTTAAGGTTTAAACTTTAAGGTTTAAACTTTAAGGTTTAAACTTTAAGGTTTAAACTTTAAGGTTTAAACTTTAAGGTTTAAACTTTAAGGTTTAAACTTTAAGGTTTAAACTTTAAGGTTTAAACTTTAAGGTTTAAACTTTAAGGTTTAAACTTTAAGGTTTAAACTTTAAGGTTTAAACTTTAAGGTTTAAACTTTAAGGTTTAAACTTTAAGGTTTAAACTTTAAGGTTTAAACTTTAAGGTTTAAACTTTAAGGTTTAAACTTTAAGGTTTAAACTTTAAGGTTTAAACTTTAAGGTTTAAACTTTAAGGTTTAAACTTTAAGGTTTAAACTTTAAGGTTTAAACTTTAAGGTTTAAACTTTAAGGTTTAAACTTTAAGGTTTAAACTTTAAGGTTTAAACTTTAAGGTTTAAACTTTAAGGTTTAAACTTTAAGGTTTAAACTTTAAGGTTTAAACTTTAAGGTTTAAACTTTAAGGTTTAAACTTTAAGGTTTAAACTTTAAGGTTTAAACTTTAAGGTTTAAACTTTAAGGTTTAAACTTTAAGGTTTAAACTTTAAGGTTTAAACTTTAAGGTTTAAACTTTAAGGTTTAAACTTTAAGGTTTAAACTTTAAGGTTTAAACTTTAAGGTTTAAACTTTAAGGTTTAAACTTTAAGGTTTAAACTTTAAGGTTTAAACTTTAAGGTTTAAACTTTAAGGTTTAAACTTTAAGGTTTAAACTTTAAGGTTTAAACTTTAAGGTTTAAACTTTAAGGTTTAAACTTTAAGGTTTAAACTTTAAGGTTTAAACTTTAAGGTTTAAACTTTAAGGTTTAAACTTTAAGGTTTAAACTTTAAGGTTTAAACTTTAAGGTTTAAACTTTAAGGTTTAAACTTTAAGGTTTAAACTTTAAGGTTTAAACTTTAAGGTTTAAACTTTAAGGTTTAAACTTTAAGGTTTAAACTTTAAGGTTTAAACTTTAAGGTTTAAACTTTAAGGTTTAAACTTTAAGGTTTAAACTTTAAGGTTTAAACTTTAAGGTTTAAACTTTAAGGTTTAAACTTTAAGGTTTAAACTTTAAGGTTTAAACTTTAAGGTTTAAACTTTAAGGTTTAAACTTTAAGGTTTAAACTTTAAGGTTTAAACTTTAAGGTTTAAACTTTAAGGTTTAAACTTTAAGGTTTAAACTTTAAGGTTTAAACTTTAAGGTTTAAACTTTAAGGTTTAAACTTTAAGGTTTAAACTTTAAGGTTTAAACTTTAAGGTTTAAACTTTAAGGTTTAAACTTTAAGGTTTAAACTTTAAGGTTTAAACTTTAAGGTTTAAACTTTAAGGTTTAAACTTTAAGGTTTAAACTTTAAGGTTTAAACTTTAAGGTTTAAACTTTAAGGTTTAAACTTTAAGGTTTAAACTTTAAGGTTTAAACTTTAAGGTTTAAACTTTAAGGTTTAAACTTTAAGGTTTAAACTTTAAGGTTTAAACTTTAAGGTTTAAACTTTAAGGTTTAAACTTTAAGGTTTAAACTTTAAGGTTTAAACTTTAAGGTTTAAACTTTAAGGTTTAAACTTTAAGGTTTAAACTTTAAGGTTTAAACTTTAAGGTTTAAACTTTAAGGTTTAAACTTTAAGGTTTAAACTTTAAGGTTTAAACTTTAAGGTTTAAACTTTAAGGTTTAAACTTTAAGGTTTAAACTTTAAGGTTTAAACTTTAAGGTTTAAACTTTAAGGTTTAAACTTTAAGGTTTAAACTTTAAGGTTTAAACTTTAAGGTTTAAACTTTAAGGTTTAAACTTTAAGGTTTAAACTTTAAGGTTTAAACTTTAAGGTTTAAACTTTAAGGTTTAAACTTTAAGGTTTAAACTTTAAGGTTTAAACTTTAAGGTTTAAACTTTAAGGTTTAAACTTTAAGGTTTAAACTTTAAGGTTTAAACTTTAAGGTTTAAACTTTAAGGTTTAAACTTTAAGGTTTAAACTTTAAGGTTTAAACTTTAAGGTTTAAACTTTAAGGTTTAAACTTTAAGGTTTAAACTTTAAGGTTTAAACTTTAAGGTTTAAACTTTAAGGTTTAAACTTTAAGGTTTAAACTTTAAGGTTTAAACTTTAAGGTTTAAACTTTAAGGTTTAAACTTTAAGGTTTAAACTTTAAGGTTTAAACTTTAAGGTTTAAACTTTAAGGTTTAAACTTTAAGGTTTAAACTTTAAGGTTTAAACTTTAAGGTTTAAACTTTAAGGTTTAAACTTTAAGGTTTAAACTTTAAGGTTTAAACTTTAAGGTTTAAACTTTAAGGTTTAAACTTTAAGGTTTAAACTTTAAGGTTTAAACTTTAAGGTTTAAACTTTAAGGTTTAAACTTTAAGGTTTAAACTTTAAGGTTTAAACTTTAAGGTTTAAACTTTAAGGTTTAAACTTTAAGGTTTAAACTTTAAGGTTTAAACTTTAAGGTTTAAACTTTAAGGTTTAAACTTTAAGGTTTAAACTTTAAGGTTTAAACTTTAAGGTTTAAACTTTAAGGTTTAAACTTTAAGGTTTAAACTTTAAGGTTTAAACTTTAAGGTTTAAACTTTAAGGTTTAAACTTTAAGGTTTAAACTTTAAGGTTTAAACTTTAAGGTTTAAACTTTAAGGTTTAAACTTTAAGGTTTAAACTTTAAGGTTTAAACTTTAAGGTTTAAACTTTAAGGTTTAAACTTTAAGGTTTAAACTTTAAGGTTTAAACTTTAAGGTTTTTAAACTTTCACATGCAGTACCTACCGTGGCCACCAGGGGCGCCGAAGAGCATTTTTTTTTTTTTTCTTATCGATAAAATAATTTCTACATACATTATCAAATACTGTATATATTGTGAGCACAAATCACTTCATAGTGAAATTGTGTGTTTTTGATATGACAGGAATTGTTACAAAAAATGAATAAAAATCAGCTCCACCAAGGTGCCTGTTATTGGCCTTTAGGCTTAGTTTTTTATGCCTTGGGCATGTGTTTTGCCGAGAAACGCTTACCTGCCGAGATATTCTTAAAGATTCGTTTTTGTAAAATGTGATATTCAAGGTTGTACCGTGAGAATCTCGTCCCTTCCCATGCCGAGTTCAAACTTTAAGGTTTAAACTTGCGAAGCGTGCGGTACCTACCGCGTCCACCAGGGGCCCCGAAGAGCAGTTCTTTTTGTTTTGGGATAATGTGCTGATTGGTTCATGTTTGATTTTCATAATTCTTCTAATGCAATGTGGGTTGCTGGATGTTTAACGACCAAATAAAGTTTTTAAAGAATCTTTGTGTATTTTTTATGCAGCTGACTGTGTACACATATAATAACTAAACCTTCATGTTAATCCTCCATGCCATTTTTGCTGTATTATAAGTTTTCACATTTAGTTTCACAGCTTAAATTAGTAAAAGCAGAAACATCTCAAGTTGATTTCAGCTTTAAGCTACTAATTTAGCCAGCAGTTTATTTTTTGCAGTATTCAGACTGAAGATGTTTTTTTTAATAAAACAGATGAGAATCTTTTCAATCAAAACTTGTTTAATTAAATCAGCTATTGAATTAGAATAATAACTTGTATAAAACTGCCATTTCTGTCTGGTTAATGGTGCAGCAGATCCTGCAGGGGGCGCTCTGGGGCCTCAGTGTCCAGGTCGGTTACAGTCACATCTCCCAGACTCCTGAATCTTCTGGTTCCTTCCTGAAATGATTTCCTGCAATAAAATGTTGGTTGGAAATGAGCAGAAAACTGAGAAAAACCTGAAAAAGTTCAAATGTGACCTAAAGTTTTACAGCTCAACTCATACAAAGGAAAACATGAAAATAAAGGTGTTTATTGTCAGCTGGGTCAGGGGGCGGAGCCTCAGGTGTGTCAGCTCTAGTCAGGTTTGGATCAGAACCGGTTCAGACTCCGTGCAGCAGCAGAGCAGAGTCTGTATATTTTTGTTATTTAATCAATTATCTTAAGAAAGCGAAATTGATAGGATATAAGGTTTCTTTTCTTTTTCTTTTTTGGGGGGGCTTGGGAGTAATATATATGTAGCATCCCGATCCACACTCCATTCCAGTTCATGGCGGTAATGCACATCAATAAGTTGCTTGCCAACCGCCAAAAAAGAAGAAGAAGAGGAGCAGCGTCTGGATCAGGTGAGTGTTTTGCTGATGTTTTATTTACAATGTGAAATTAATCCACAGCATAAACAACTAAGCAGGGTGTGATATTATTTAAAACAATGTGGTTGCAAGGAAGTAAATTTGGTAAGACTTTATTTGAAGGGGTGCACGTAAAAAGGACATAGGATTCTTTATAATGTTGTCATGAAATGACACTTTTTATACAGGGTTTACACTTTTAATTGACTTTTATGTAATGTTTTAGCGTAAGTGTGCATAAAAATCTCATTATTTACCAAAAAATTGACAAAGTTTACACTTTTACTGTGGGTTATTGAACAAAACTATAACGCTGCCCTTAGATCAAATATAACTCGGATTAAATTAATGAATGAAATATAAAATCAGTATTCCTGGATGTAGAAAATGTTTCTGTAAGGATGCAGTTGTGACCTCACACCACTAGGGTGCGCTAGCGGCCGCGCTGTTTCTCTTCTCTCTTGGAATAGAAGTAGCGAGCACGTTACCTTGTACAGTGCGCATGCTCACTGAGCATTGTTGTTGTAGTCAGGGTGGTTGTCATTCTGGCGAAAAGTGGAGAAAAATATCAAGTGAAACGGAGCAAAAGCCGAACGGATTGAAATATTTTACAGAAACGACAGTAGGTGTCGCTGTTTTCGCTTTATAACTAACAGTGCCGCTTAATTTTATTTAAAATTAGAGCAAGTCGGTCGTTTCTCCGCAGGTGGAGCGCTCGGATGGAGGCAGAGCCGGAGGACCAGGAGAGGAAGAGGCGGCTGCCGCCATGCTGTGGTCCATCCAGGAGGCTCTGGAGAGGCAGACCCAGCAGATCGGAGCGTCGGCCTGCGGGGCCACAGCGGTGGTGGACGTCCTGAAGGCCCTCGGAGTGGATGTTGCGCCGGAAGAAGCTGACCGCTGCGTCCAAACCCGCCTGAGGGATATATTATGGGATGTTGGTGCGTGAAGAATAGTTTTTGACATGTTTGCCAGCGAAATAATGTGCAGCTGTTCATTTCTATTGAGACTAGAACGGATAGCAGTGACAGAAAATGTATTTTTTTTGTCATCATTTTCTGTATTTAAAAGCTGTTGATTGTGTTGGAGTACAGAGAGTAGAATGTAAATGTGCAAGTTGTAATTTGTAAATGATTTGAGGGGATCTGGATGAATAAACGTTATGTTCAGGTCTTAATTGAGTTACTCGTTACAATCCTAAACAAGTGGGTTTTTAGTGGAGATTTAAAGGAAGTCAGTGTTTCAGCTGTTTTACAGTTTTCTGGAAGTTTGTCCAAATTTGTGGTGAATAGATGCTGAAAGCTGCTTCTCCTCGTTTGGTTCTGGTTCTGGGGATGCAGAGCAGACCAGAACCGGAAGACCTGAGAGGTCTGGAAGGTTGATACGACAACAGCGGATCTTTAATGTATTGAGCCGTTCAGTGATTTGTAAACTAACAACGGTATTTTAAAGTCTATTCTTTGAGCTACAGGGAGCCAGTGGAGGGACTATAAAACTGGTGTTATGTGCTCTGTCTTCCTGGTTTTAGGATCTTTTTTCTTTGGCTTTTGGCACAATCTGAGAGGTTTCACTTTGTTTTATATGTATTTTATGTTTCAATCTTTCTATTTTATAATCGCATTGTATTTTATGATTGTGTATAGCACTTTGGTCCTGTCGGTGTATAAAGTGCTTCATAAATAAAGTTGGTATGGTATGGTATATTCTTAAATATTGAGGCCACACCTCCTCCTTTTTTATGTTTTCTATTCTCACTTAAGAAATTGTAGTTAGGAGGTACGATCGGTTCGTTATTGTCATTCAACCATGTTTCTGTCAGAAACATAACATTGATATATGCTCAGTGATGAAATCAAATTAATAGAGCTTTAGCACAGAGAGATCTGGTGTTTAAAAGAGTTTAAATGTTTAAGTTTAAGCGAGTTGGAGGCCAAAAGTTCTTCAGTCTGAGGTTTGAATTAGGTCCGCTGTATTTTATTTCTTTTTTTGTAAAAGGTTTTTGTAGCGATCTGGACAGGTAATG
>NC_045673.1:31441611-31443358 GCF_003331165.1 Xiphophorus hellerii | reverse complement strand
CAGGCTATGTTGCAGGCTTTGCTGGATGAGGAGCAGAGGCAGATGAAGTCCATCGCTCCTGCTGGAAACACTGACAGCTTCGACTACACCAACTACCACACCCTCAGTGAAGTTAGTTTAAGTTCATTATCAGTGTATACGCAGAGCTGAATATTAGATGGAGAATGTTTATTATAATAACATCGGGTTTTGTCTAGGGCTGTGGCGATACAATAATCTCACGATACAATACACAATATTCAGCAAATGATACGATTCTATACACTTTTACAATTTTCTGAAAGATTTTAGAGGGACAGAGTGATTTTGGTGACATTTTGTGATTGTTCCGTTGGATTGAATTAACTGAAAACTGAATAAAAGCACCAACTACACAATACCTGGCTCTGATTGGACAGAGATGTACAGCTGGACAAAATGAGTCAAAGATGTGGTGAGAAAATGAGCTTCTGTCATTTAATTCATGTGGATTTGACATAAAACTCAAAGTTTCAACAGTGATCCGGTAGCTGAGTGGGGAGATTATCAGCCTCTGTAGACTCTCAATATGCAAATGATTGCACTTATTATTTTCTTTTGTACATACTGTTTTTGCATTTTGGACCTTGAGTCACAGAAAAACATGAAATCCGATTTGGAAAAATGAAAATTTATTTCACTGAAACCCTCAAATATTCATAACGAAAGTTTTTTATAATTTAGAATGACAATGTATAGTCTACATTTCTTAAACTGATGTAAAAATATTGCAAGCAACATAGTTTTATAACATTATTAGAATGAAAATGAAGGCACTTTCTCAATCGTTTGTATACAATTTTTGACAAAACAAAATGCCAAAAATGTATAATTGTGTGTGTGTATGGGTATAATTTTGGACTGTTGTTTGAATGTTGTTTGGACTATGGGAAAAAGGCTTTTCTTGGCTCCCGGAGTTAGCCGTGGCTGGAAGCTGCTTACTACTAGCTGCTGGGGGAGTGGCATTGCCTCACCCAGTAGTGATCGACTCCTTTCAGCTGCACAGCGCTGCCATTCCCCTGCTGGGGTCTCTGAATAGTGGCCTCTCAGACTGCTAGGATCTCATCATACTCTCATTCTCTTTGTCAGTTACTAATATGAATGATCAATCAGCCATCGCCATCATGGCAGTCCTTACTGCACCGCAGACTTCAGCTGCGAGTTTCCCGACTTTGTCTTCCAGCTCAAAACAGAGCGCCACTGCCTGCTGCGGATTCATTCTTAACATAAATCTTTACATACAGAACAGAAACCACTAAGCTAAAAATAAATTACTAAGTGGATGACACCGATCGCTCCGATCAATTTTGCGATCTCACTGTATTTGCCGGTATTCCGTTCCCGTTTCTCTTTCACGATTACTTGCGCAACTTTACTTAGTTCCTTAGTAACAAAATACAGCCCATCGTTATTTAAGATTTGAGATTTCCAAAGACAAAGGAATCTAATGTTACGGGTAACACTTTATTTGACGGGTTGTGAATAAGACTGTCATGACACTGTCATAAACATGACATAACACCTGTCATGAACATGAGTAAGTCTTCATGAACATTTATGACTGTTGTCATAAAGTGTCATTCGGTAAATCATGACACATTTAATACAAAGTTGACATTATTCAAAAATGTCTTCGTTATGACAACTTGACATTAACCAAGACATCATGATCTGACATAAATTTGTTATAAAAGTATTACTGATTAAACTTTAGCTTTAATAACATAAT